>NW_019942507.1:0-21267 GCF_002910315.2 Salvelinus sp. IW2-2015
AATACTGGACCATGAACAATCATGAACCCACTGAACGGCTCATCCATCTGGTTTGACTGCAGTAGTCGTTATAAATACATTGAAAACACTCTAGGTCTCATTCAATCGAAAGGTTGGGGGTTGCGTGTGTGTGTGTGTGGTCGTGTGTATTGTTTGGGGATCTGAATCAGTGTGTGTCTGTGTATGCGTCCGTTGTTTCAGAAGAGAGCTCTCGTTGCCCGGGCAAGTGGGATTGGTGGACAGTTGGCTGGTGGAAATGGGACAGCAAAGAAATTGTGGGATGGAAATGGCATTTGTGGGAGGCAAGTGGAATTGTGAGATGTTTGGTGCGCATAAACATAATGGTGCATGATTATCTCTGTGGTAAAAATGTCTTGTGACTCTCTGACGAGCGTTTTCATAGGGATGCAGTGACAAAGACCTGGATTGGCAAAATACAGACATTTTGATCCAATCCTAAAATAGTATCAGTTACCCTGACACATGAAAACATGGCTTATTTATTTCTTCGGGATGACCCACTGACCTATGTGTATAAAGCCATGGTTTTTCAGTCAGGTTATGTGATAATATTCTGGGCTCTGTCCAGTTCATGTGTAGGCATTATCACCACTCTGTGTCACAAGCAGTTGGCATCAGGAAGCACAGCGACAGGAAATGTAGTGCATAAGGTCATTTGTAAGCATGACACCGGACTGATCTCGTTGCTGTTGATCATTGTTTTAATGTTTTAAGTCAGTAGTGAGGAGAGAGCGATCTGCACAACAGCAGAACTGAGACGGAGCTGCATTCCTGACAAATGTCAAAAGTATTAAACAATTAGAGAGTATCATTACCCCAAATTTGAAACCCTTATTCAGGTTTCAAAGACCTCTCTGATTGAGAATATGGCTACCCGTCCTGTATGGGGAGGACGCAGAGAGCTTGGGTTGGGCAGCGACTACCATTGCTGCCTGCCATAAGTTGAGGGACAGTGTCTGACAGACCAACCAACCTGCAACATGTCCTCCTGTATGTTATTGTTGAATGTACTGAGTTATTGACACTGGTTATGTTGTTCGTTGACAATTTTGATTCTCATTTTTATATATTGTAAATATCCAAAATAAGCTTTGGCAATTGTGTACACTGTGTTGCGTCATGCAATAAAGCAATGATGAAATTGGAATTGAATTGAAAAGAGAGAGAGAGACGAGGAGAGAGAGAGAGAGAGAGAGAAGAGAGAAGAGAGAAGAGAGAAAGAGAGGGCAGAGAGAAGGAGAGCGGAGAGAGGAGGGAAGTACTATGGGAGGATTAAGAACATTATCTCTAGCTCAGAGTTTCGTGATCGTAGTTTAAGTCTTCCCTTTACCACACATTATCCTCCAGAAATAACTTGGTTGATTAAAGGACTGGGCTGATGCAGCGTGTCTAACATGGTTTATGTTAAATGAGGCCTGACTGCAGCGTGTTCTACATGGTTTATTAAAAGGGCCGTATGCAGCGTTTCTTCTAGCATGGTTTATTAAAGGCGCCTGATGCAGCCTGGTTTCTACATATTAAAGGGCCTGATGCAGCTTGTTCTTACATGGTTTATTAAAGGGCCTGATGCAGCGTTTCGACATGGTATTAAAGGCCTGATGCAGCTTGTTCTACATGGTTTATTAAGGGCCTGATGCAGCTGTTCTACAGCTGGTTTATTAAAGGGCCTGATGCAGCTGTGTTTACATGGTTATTAAAGGGCCTGATGCAGCTTGTTCTAAGTGGTTATTTTAAAGGGCCTTGATGCAGGCTTGGTTTTTTCTTACATGGTTTATTAAAGGGCCTGATGCAGCTTGTGCTACATGGTTTATTAAAGGGCGTGATGCAGCTTGTTCTACATGGTTTATTAGGAAGGCCTGATGCAGCTTGTTCTACATGGTTTTTAAAGGCTTGATGCAGGCTTGTTCTATCATGTTCTAGTTTAATAGGGCCTGATGAGCTTGTTCTACATGGTTTAGTTAAAGTGGCCTGATGCAGTTATCTATCAATGGTTTATAAGGGCCTGATTGCAGCTTGTTTCTATGGTTTATTAAACTGGCTGATGCAGCTGTCTTCTACATGGTTTATAAAGGTCTGATGAGCTTCTGGTTTTAATGGGTATTAGAAGGGCTGATGCAGCTTGTTCTTACATGGTATTAAAGGGTCTGATGCAGCGTGTTCACATGGTTTATTAAGGGGCTTGATGCAGGCTGTGCTACATGGTTTTAAAGGGTCTGATGCCAGCTGTTCTACATGGTTTTATTTAAAGGCTCTGATGCGCAGCGTGTTCTACATGGTTTAATTAGTAAGGGTCTGATGCAGCTTGTTCTACATGGTTTTATTAAAGGGCCTGTGCAGCTTTTCTACATGGTTTATTAAAGGCTGGATGCATGCTTGTTCTACATGGTTATTAAAGGGTTAATGGAGCGTGTTCTATAGATCGGTTTAGGGTCTGATTGCAGCTGTGTCTAACATGGTTATTAAGAGGGTCTGATGCAGCGTGGTTACATGGTTTATTAAAGGCGTGATGCAGCTTTGTCTACATGGTTTATATAAGGGTCTATGCAGCGTGTTTCATAAGGTTTAATAAAGGGCCTGTGATTTGTTAAAAGAGATTATGCAGCTTTTCTACATGGTTTATTATAAAGGGCTGATTGCAGCTTGTTCTACATGGTTTATTAAAGGACGTGATAGCTTGTTCTAGCATGGTTTCGTAAGGGGCTGATAGGTCCAGTGGTTATTAAGGGCCTGATGCAGCTTGTTCTACAGAGCTGTTTATTAGAACGGCGCTGATGCATTTGGTAATCTCTTTGATACTCAGCCCAGATCTTCATAACCGCTTCTTCTGACTGAAACCAGCTGGCATGTTGTTTAGCTCTCCTGCTGACTGTCCAAGAAGGTACCATACCAAATCAAATCAAATTGTATTTGTCACATGCGCCGAATACAACAGACCTTACAGTGAAATGCTTACTTACAAGCCCTTAACCAACAATGCATTAAGAAGTTAAGAAAAATCWATAAAATAAGTGTTAAGTAAAAAATAGATAAGTACCACTGACAACACACAGTTACCCACAATGCACTGTTAAACAGCTCAAGGGTTTGCATCTACTGTGAATATCACCTCTCCATCCATGCAGATTTGGTGATCAGATCAGCCCATACATTAACCTAACCACAGAACGACAACCTAACCAAATCTCTCCAGAGTCAGGAAAAACCCAGAACACATTCATCATTTGTAGGGGACAAAAAAGAGGACACACACAGAGACAGCAAATGGGCTCAACTATCGTCTGTGATTCCCTTTCCTACACGACACCCCTCCAATCAGCCAGCATCAACCGGCTAGTGAACCTTTCACCTCACTCCCTGTCTGTTTCCCTCMTGTTCTATTTCTGCCTGAGCTGCGTTCCACTCATTCTCCTGGCTTGGGTAATTACCTCACATTTGCATTGCAAAGTCCCTCAGCCAACCCTCAGCTCCTCCGCAGGTGATTGAGCTTCAATATCCAGAGAGAGATTTGTGGAAGACATGGGGAATAGCCTAACTACACATTCTGTTATATGTAATATTCACTGAGTGTACAAAACATTAGGTGAATATAGGTGAAAGCCTTGATATTTTGTCTTGCCCATTCACCTTCTGAATGGCACACATGCACAATCCATGTCTCTATTGTCTCAAGGCTTTAAAATCCTTCTTTAATCTGTCTCCTCCCCTTCATCCACACTGATAGAAGTGAATTTAACAAGTGACATCAAAAAGGGATCATAGCTTTCACCTGATCATATCACCTTCGCCCTACCTGATACCCTAGACCCACTCCAATTTGCTTACTGCCCCAATAGGTCCACAGACGACGCAATCGGCAATGCAAAGGCTGCTCACTGCCTTAACCCATCTGGATCAAGAGGAATACCTATGGAAACCCTAGATCTCGACCCCGCCCTGTGCAACTGGGTCCTGGACTTTCTGACGGGCCACCCCAGGTGTGAGGGTAGGAAACACATCTCCACTTGCTGATCCTCAACACTGGGGCCCCCACAAGGTGCGTTCTCAGCTCCTTCTTTTACTCCCTGTTCACCCACGACTGCGTGGCCATGCGACGCCTCCAACTCAATCATCAAGTTTGCAGACGACACTACAGTGGTAGGCTTGATTACAACAACGACGAGACGGCCTACAGGGAGGAGGTGAGGGCCCTCGGAGTGTGGTGTCAGGAAAATAACCTCACACTCAACGTCAACAAACAAAGATGATGATTATGGACTTCAGGAACAGCAGAGGAGCACCCCCGTTATCCCACATCGCAGCGGACAGAGTGGAGAATGGTGGAAAGTTTTAAGTTCCTCGGTGTAACAACATCACGGAGGCAAACGAATAGGTCCACCCACACAGACAGCGGGTGAAGAAGGCGCAAGCAGCACCTCTTCAACCTCAGGAGGCTGAAGAAATTCGGCTTGTCACCCAAACTCTGACAAACTTTTACAGATGCACAATCGAGAGCATCCTGTCGGGCTGTATCACCTCCTGGTACGGCAACTGCACCGCCCAAACCATAACGCTCTCCAGAGGGTAGTGAGGTCTGCACAACGCATCACCGGGGCAAACTACCTCCCCTCCAGGACACCTACACCACACGATGTCACAGGAAGGCCAAAGAATCTCAACGGACAACAACCACCGAGCCGCTCGGGCCTGTTCACCCCGTTATCATCCAGAAGGACGAGGTCAGTACAGGTGCTCAAAGCTGGGACAGAGAGACTGAGAAAACAGCTTCTATCTCAAGGCATCAGACTGTTAAACAGCCACCACTAAAACAGAGAGGGCTGCTACCTACATACTGAATTCTTATCTCTAGCCAGTTTAATAATTGAACATTGGATGTAATAAATGTATCATCTAGTCATTTAAACAATGTCACTTATATTAATTCTGTTTACATATTCCTACTATCATTCATATGTTATTATACTATACTCTAATAACCATCTTACTATCTTGCCTATTGCTGCATGGCCCATCGCCTCGATCCATATATTGTATTATGTACATTTTCTTATTTAATCCCTTTACATTTGTGTGTATTAGGAGTGTTGTGAAATTGTTAGATTTAATTGCCACGTCGGAATCTAGAAGTCACAAGCATTTCACTACACCTTCGCATTAAACATCTGCTAAATCATGTGTATGTGACCTATATGGAACTTTTGGTTCACTGTCTGGTTTATGTCTTAATGTTTCTATGTGATTTGTCATTCATTAAGTAGGCACACACAGTATGTTTTTATTTTTTTAAATTTAGAGTTTTACTTTGTATTTAACTACGTATAGTCAAATAAGGTAACACGTTTTTATGTTCTAGATTGCTCGGGCCTAGGAACCATTGGGGTTAACTGGCCTTTGTTCAGGCAGAACCGCCAATTTTACTTTGTCAGCACGGATTTTCGATTTTGCAACCTTTCGTTTTAACAAGTCCAACGCTCTAACCCCTGAGGGCTACCCTGCCGCCCCAAATGTTATCAGCCAAATGCATCTTGAAATTACCCACTGAAACAGTAGTTACCAGGTAGACCTTTCTCACGCCAGGAGACAGCGCACTTAAAAGCAATTAATATGTCAATGTGTTCCTCTGTTTGTGATTGTAAGTCATGTAGGCAAACTAGTGAATAACATGGGATAGGTCTGGTGAATAAGGTGCTGGTGAATAAGGCTGGGGAATAAGGTCTGGTGAATAAGTCGGGGTGATAAGGTCTGGTTGATTAAGGTTTGGTGAAGTGAAGGTTCTGGTGAATAAGGTCTGGTGTGATACAGGGTCTGGTGAGATAAATGGTTATTATAAGGTCGGTTGAAATAATGGGTGATTAGATATCTGGTGATTTGCAAATTTAATCTTCCTGGAAATATTGCACTCCTTTGTGCAAAATAGTAATTTCGAAGGTTATTCCAGCAAATGTTGGCAAGTGTTATCGGACAAAGTGTCTTCAGAAAGACATTCCTAACAGGGTTACAAGGGTGTACATCACCAGACCTTATTGCACCAGACCTTACACCAGCCTTATTCATCCAGAACCTTAATTCACCAGACCTTATTCCCCAACCTTATTCACCAGACCGGTATTCACCAGATCCTTAGTTATTCACCAGACCTAGGTGCTCTAGTGGAGGGCAGGGAGCCATCACGAGTGATCTCACGCCTTTAACTTGCAGTCATATGCCCTCATTTTTAAGAGATATACATTCAAAGGTTCCTAATTGATGCATCATTCCACAAAATGCCGATATTATTTTTATTCGAGAGCTGTTAGACATGATTTCTTCTTGGCATTCCTTTTTTTTGCCGAGTCCACACAAGGTACTTTTTTTCATAACCGTGTGTACCAGCACTGGACCAATACTAGTTTCATACTGTTGTACAGTACTGGACGTGCAATACTATAGTTTTCATTAAACCGTTGTACGATGGACAATACTAGTTTTCATACCGTTGTATCTCAGTACTGAGTGAATACTAGTTTTCCCTATGTTGTACCGCCAATGGCCAATACTAGTTTTTCATACGTTTCAGCATACAACTAGTTTATGAACGGTACCAGACTGTCAATACTAGTTTTCATACTGTTGTACCAGTACGTTGGACAATACTATATACAGTGTACGTATACAAATACTGTTTTCATGTTAGTCCATTACTGGTCCAATTTCTGAGTTTTCATACGTCGTTGTACTCAGTACTGGTGCTCAATACCCAGTTATTCGATTACCGTTGCTACAGTTTGGTTGAGCTTGCACTCGATTTACTTAGTTTTTCCAGACCGTTTGCTCACCAGTACTGTTGCGATACTAGCTTTTTATTATGTGTTGTACCAGTACTAGGTAGTGCGTTCTGTTGATACTTCCATGTTGTCTTGTCATATTGGATCCGTCGATGTTTTTGTCACCATCTGGACCTTAACCTTATCTCAGTTTCTTTGCCGTTGTCTACCAGGCAGCTTGTACCATGATTGCTGAAATACTAGTTTGCTGTGGGGGGATGGTTTATTTCAGCGCCCAGTGCGGTGGATACCTGTGGGAGACTAGGTCAGGGGATCGAGGCAAATATGAAACGGAGCAAAGGTACAGTAGGAGAGTCCTTGATGTTGAAAAACCTGTTCTAGAGTGGTGTGTCCTTTCAGATCCTCAGACTCCTGTGGTGATAGGTTTCCCTTTCCAACCTAGGGATGCGAATGGTGCGACCCTAATCCCACACAGCCTAGATTAATATCAACTGTGTCAGGATGGTCTTCAGCGGGCATAAAGTCTCGTGAAAGTCCGTTGAGTGTTGTCCCGGGCAAAGGCAGAAGCCGACCGAACTCTTAGGAAGATATATCCTGGAATAACAGCTGGGGTGAAAGCCGAAGTCCCCATTCGAACCCTGACAGAAGCGTTGAGAGGATCTGCAGAGAGAGAATTGGTATGACGAAATCCTCAAAATACCAGGTTGGTTGGCCAAGCTTGTAGTGTAGCGTCATACCCAAGAAGACCGATGCTGTAATCGCTGCCAGGGTGCTTTTCAACAAATGATATATGACTTATTCTTTGTTCTTCTCGAGTACGCTGTGTAGTATACGTCCGTGTTGCTGACATAACATCAGATCGTATGTATACAGAACATAGTGATATTTCACTGCCCGTTTCATTTTTCATCCTTCATACTTACTTATTAACCATATTAGTGTACCATACACCTATTTTACTACCTTTCTATTATTTCCTGTTTCTTGTCTTTTTTTTCATTATGTATATTTGTCTTATTGAGTGTGAGATGATACAATACTATGCTTTGTATATCGAAATTGTGTGGTGTAGAACCAGTGCGAGAGGGGTTGTTGGACTTAGAATTAAGTATCTTCGCAAGTGCGACTATTCAGCTGGGGGATCGAAACTCATTCGAACTAGTGGAGCACTCATAAAGTCCGGATGCGTAGTGAGGCCTCCTGGAGTTGTCCGACTCTTATTGCATGGAGGGACGACAACCCCTGTGGAAACTGTGATGTTTCCTATAGTTAACAGTGTTCAAGCAGTCTATTTTTCTCGAAGGGTTTGGTTCTGATCTCTGAGGATTCAAGCGTTTGCTCTGTTAAGTGCATAGCAGGAATAAGTATGCATTCAATACATTAGACTGGGGGGTTGGTTGTTTGTGATGGGGACCTGATCTCTAGATCAGCACTCTAGTCCCCTCCCCCGCATGCTTTTGTGTGGTTTTGGTGTGTGTGTGTGTGTTGGTTGTGGTGTTGGGGTGTTGTTTTGTGTGTGGATGTGAGTATGACGCAGTGGGGCCTCTCCTTTAGTCCCCCCCACGTTTGTGTGAGGATCGAGTATGGACACGGACCAGGCGGCTCCTCCTCTTAGCTCCCCCCACGGAGATGGGAGACTGGGAGAGAGACAGGGCCCTCTTCCCTCTTAGTTCCCCCCACGGTGAGATGGACAGGACACTAGTGGCCGCCTCCTTCTTAGTCCCCCCACGGTGAGAGATGACACAGGACCAGGTCGTCCTCCTCTTAGTTCCCCCCCAGGCGGTTGAGATGTCGGGGAACAGATCCAGGACCAGGGGTGTCTTCCAGCTGCTCGCACAGACGGCCGGGATTTACGACAGGGCGGAGCTTCTCATGCGCATATTGCACAGATGGGCCCCTGGACGCTGCAGTGGGCTGCAGACCTATCTATGTGTGGGTGTGGTGCTCCCAGTCACTGGAGAGGGGCTGGGGTTGACCGGATCGCAAAATAGTCTTCTCTGCTTCTTCTTATTGAGCATTCATCTACAGTTATTTACCTACAGTGTTAGTTATCCTACAGTGTTAGATCATCTAGCTGTTGTAAGTGTTATCCGTTATCAGTGTTAGTTATCCTACAGTGTAGTTATTACCAGTGTAGTAGTTATCACTACAGTGTTAGTTATACCTACAGTGTTAATGTTATCCTACAGTGTTAGTTATCCTAGTGTAGTTATCCTACAGTGTAGTTATCCTACAGTGCTAGTTATCCTACAGTGTTAGTTATCCTACAGTGAGTTATCCTACAGTAGTTGTAGTATATCCTATCAGTGTTAAGTTATCCTACTATGTGGTTAGTTATCCTACAGTGTTAGTTTATCCTACAGTGTTAGTTATCCTAACACGGGCTGTTAGTTATCCTACAGGTTAGTTATCATAGCGAGGAGTCTACAGCTGTTGTATCCTACAGTGTAGTATCCTACAGTGGTTCAGTGTATATCCTACAGTGGTTAGTTATCCTACAGTATGTGGTAGAGTTTATCCATAACAGTTTTAGAGTTTTCCCAATAGTATTAGTAGGTGCCCAACTTCTTAGTAGGTGCCCAAAGAAACCAAAGCACAACTCATGTCAGTAGGYGATTGGTAGGCTATCTCAGGATYGATGATGCATTGCATAATCAATGCTAACAATCTGATATTGTATGTCACATTGTGTGCAGAATTCTGCATTTGGACTCTTGAACTTGTTGATTACGCTCATTACAAGAACGGTTTCATAAAGTTATAGACACCATCGAAGCACATACTCTCATAAGCATTATTAAACTAACTCAACTGGTCTAACCTGAATAAAGAATTACACCACAGTGGGGGGGAAGTTTCTATAGGCTACTTATGTTGTGCTAAATATGTTGTTCATTATGACAGAGACCAAATAAAAACGTTCAAATGACATCTGAAGGCAAGCTACGTGCCTGATGAGGTAATACATTAATTACCACCCAGATCATAATAACCACTTTTAATCGTTACATGAGAATGATGGACACGACATTAAACTAGTATGCCTTTTCTGTGCCCGGAGGAGATGTAAATAAACAATGTTTGGTGTGGCACGAGGGACTTTTACAAGAGAGATGTGATTTCATTTACCTGCCATGACCGTTTAGTCCTCCCTTCCTTTCAGAGRGCGGCCTTCGTTGGGTGGGACGGTTTTGTTTGCCATGTCTGCAACAGCGAGTGACACGAGCAAAACAACGTTGCAAGCGAGCAGTATTTGTGCTTGCGTGAATAACAGTAAATATGACCTCTTCTGTACTTGGACAGTAGCCATTGAACTGCGTTACGCTGCCGTTGTGTTGGAATATGGGAGGAGTCAAGAGACATCGAATGGCCATTGACATGAATATTCAACGTGCGTGGGGGACGTTGTGCACTGAATAATAACTAAGTAGGGGTTAATATGACTTTGGCTCAAAAGCCTACGGTGCAGTCTGTGCGGGAACAAAATMACATTTAAATAAATATCCACATTATCCACGTTAAGATCGCCGTTCAGCATGCAAATGAGCTTTTCACCATCCTCCATTGCTCATTCTGCAGGTTAGTTCAGGGCGGTGCATCTGTTTCAATGCAGCAAATGCAGAGTCCCATTTTGTGGGGATTTCCAATCAACTAATTCATGTGTTTTACGTTTGGTGTTAATCTTGATCATTATTGCATTAATCTCCTAAACAAAATGGTACAACATTTGTATGAGTGACGGTTCTTGGTGAATGAGGATACAAGATGTTAACAGACTAGTGACTGAAACCTTTGAAACAAAAGGAAAATGGTTGAGCATTCAAATATGTCAGTCCATATCTGACGTATTTTCATTGAATAACCATGCACTTTCTTCCACTGTTTAGGCCTAGTATTGGTCCAATGCTGGTTCCGCTGTATGAAAACTAGTATTGGTCCAGTGCTGGTACAACAGTATGAAAACTAGTATTGCACCAGTGCTGGTACAACAGTATGAAAACTAGTATTGCACCAGTACTGGTACAACGGTATGAAAACTAGTATTTGGTTCCAGTACTGGTACAACAGTTATGAAAACTAGTATTGCACCAGTACTGGTACAACGGTATGAAATCCTAGTCATTGGTCCAGTGCTGGTACAACAGTAATGAAAAACTAGTATTGGTCCAGTGCTGGTACACAAGTATGAAAACTAGTATTGCACCGTACTGGTACAACGGTATGAAAACTAGTATTGGTCCAGTCCTGGTACAAAGGTATGAAAACTAGTATTGGCACCCGTACTTGGTAGCAACAAGTATGAAAACTAGTATTGGTCCAGTGCTGGTACAACAGTATGAAAACTAGTATTGGTCCAGTGCTGGTACAACGGTATGAAAACTAGTATTGGTATTAGTATACCATGCTTCACTGTAGGGATGGTGCCAAGTTTCCTCCAGACGTGACGCTTGGCATTCAGGCCAAAGAGTTCAATCTTGGTTTCATCAGACCAGAGAATCTTGTTTCACGGTCTGAGAGTCTTTAGGTGCCTTTTGGCAAACTCCAAGCGGGCTGTCATGTGCCTTTTACTGAGGAGTGGCTTCTGTCTGGCCACTGTACCATAAAGGGCTGATTGGTGGAGTACAGCAGAGATGGTTGTCCTTCTGGAAGGTTCTCCCATCTCAACAGAGGAACTCTGGAGCTCTGTCAGAGTGACCATTGGGTTCTTGGTCACCTCTCTGACCAAGGCCCTTCTCTCCCGATAGCTCAGTTTGGCCGGGCGGCCAGCTCTAGGAAGAGTCTTGGTCGTTTCAAACTTCTTCCATTTAAGAATGATGGAGGCCACTGTATTCTTGGGGCCCTTCAAAGCTGCAGACATTTTTTGGTGCCTCGACACAATCCTGTCTTGGAGTTCTACAAACAATTCCTTCGATCTCATGGCCTGGTTTTTGCTCTGACATGCACTGTCAACTGTGGGACCTTATATAGACAGGTGTGTGCTTTTCCAAATCATGTCCAATCAATTGAATTTACCACAGGTGGACTCCAATCAAGTTGTAGAAACATCTCAAGGATGATCAATGGAAACAGGATGCACCTGAGCTCAATTTTGAGTCTAATAGCAAAGGGTCTGAATACTGATGTAAATAAGGTTTTTCCTCAAAATTGTCTAGAAACGTGTTTTCGCTTTGTCATTAGGGGGTATTGTGTGTAGATTGCTGAGGAAATTGTTTTATTTAATCAATTTTAGAATAAGGCTGTAATGTAACAAAATGTGGAAAAAGTCAAGGGGTCTGAATACTTTCCGAAGGCACTGTTATATCCTAATTATGGTCTTGTTGCCTGTAGGTGCTAACCACAAATACCCAGCATACGGTTGGACAAGGTGTTATTACTATCCTGGGTCAGACTTTAACCTGGGGCCTTTATGGAAGTATAGTCAGTAGTTGAAAAGTTGCTAATTAGCTAAAACACTAACGTTTTCTGGGATGATATTGGAACACACAACCTCTGGGTTGCTAGACGTTCGCGTTATACGCCCACTCATCCACCCAGACCAACCACCTTACTTTCATTTTTGCCTTAAGTAATCTTCTGTCTTATGTAACCATACCAAACGTAACATATCATTGTCACGCCCTGACCATAGAGAGCTGTTTATTCTCTATGTTGGTTAGGTCGGGGTGTGATTTAGGGTGGATTATCTAGGGGAATTAWATATTATGTTGGCCTGGTATGGTTCCCAATCAGAGGCCGCTGTTTATCGTTGTCTCTGATTGGGGATCATATTTAGGCAGCCTTTTCCCCATTGTGCTTTGTGGGATCTTGACTATGTATAGTTGCCTGTGAGCACTACTCTGAGCTTCACGTTTCGTTTGTTCGCTTTATTGTTTTTGTTCTTTNATCTTCTGTCTTATGTAACCATACCAAACGTAACATATCATTGTCACGCCCTGACCATAGAGAGCTGTTTATTCTCTATGTTGGTTAGGTCGGGGTGTGATTTAGGGTGGATTATCTAGGGGAATTAWATATTATGTTGGCCTGGTATGGTTCCCAATCAGAGGCCGCTGTTTATCGTTGTCTCTGATTGGGGATCATATTTAGGCAGCCTTTTCCCCATTGTGCTTTGTGGGATCTTGACTATGTATAGTTGCCTGTGAGCACTACTCTGAGCTTCACGTTTCGTTTGTTCGCTTTATTGTTTTTGTTCTTTTAGTTTCTCTTCCTAATAAAGGATGGAAACATACCACGCTGCATCTTGGTCCAATCCTTTCGATGAGCGTGACAATCATACTAATTTGAGTGTCCTGGATTTACGTTTGCTATGTTACGTCTATGAGACCAGGCTGGACCAGGGCCCCTATCCACAAAGCGTTTCAGTGTAGGAGTGCTGATCTAGGATCAGGTCGACCCCTGTCCATATAATCTTATTCATTATGATCTAAAAGGCAAAACTGATCCTTGGTCAGCACTCCTACCCTGAGACAACTATGTGAGTATGAGCCCAGGCCCAAGCCTGCTTAGCTTCAGATGACAGAGAGCAGAGGGATGCAGAAGGGAAAGGCTGCTTACTGGATTTGATTTGGTTTGATATGACATCGTAATCATACACTAACTGACAGGGCAGGATACTGTAGAAAAGGAGACAGGATCACAACTTTAAAATGTCATGTTTTGTTTGACCATATGCTTCTTGATACCGTTTGCTCTTTGGTTTTCCCTGTAGCTCAATGTATTGGTCCTATCTCAGTAGACTATGGTCACTGCTGTAGTCTTTCCCTGTACCTCCTTCCCATCCCACAATGAGGTGAGGAATTCCTTATATTCCACACTGTAGCAGCTCCATCTTGCTGACTGTAGCAGTCAAGAGGAATCGGGTGATGAGGGCGGGAATCCTCTCCATAGCAACCGGAAATGGTTGCTAGGATACACGTTGTATGGGAAGCATGGTGGATGAATAGTCTGTGTTCTCCCTTTCTCCATCGCTGAATAAGCGTCAACACTTGAACTTGCGACTCCAGTTCTCCCACCACTTAACTCTGACCTGCCATTGCTGAGTTAGCGAAAGTCAGTTGCTATTAGCATTTCGCTACCAAGTGACGTGCTGCAAATAACTTTTTTAAACTATTTTAAATATGCTGACAGTGTAGATATAACAATATCCAAATCAAATGTATTTATTAAGTCCTTTTTACATCAGCAGATGTCACAAAGTGCTTCTACAGAAACCCAGCCATAAACCCCAAATAGCAAGCAGTGCAGATGTAGAAGCACAGTGGCAAGGGGGAAAAACGAGAAAGGCAGGAACATAGGAAGAAACCTAGAGAGGAACCAGGCCTTGAGGGGTGGCCAGTCCTCTGGCTGTGGTGGGTGGAGATTATAAGAGTAGATGGTCATTAGGGCCAGATCGTTCTTCAAGATGTTCAAGCGTTCATAGATGACCAGCAGGGTCAAATAATAATCACAGTGGTTGTAGAGGATGCAACAGGTCAGTACCTCAGGAGTAAATGTCAATTGGCATTTCATATCCGTTCTTATTCACAGATAAAAAGATAGTATAGTAACTTTAATTTTGAACTTTTAGCAACAACTAGCGGTTGGTGGCAAAGGGAGTGTACATTACTGGAAACTTTCAAAGTGTATCAGTAAACTACCAGAATGTTTGTATCTTTGAAGGATTTCATGTCATTTCTCACAACACATCTAGTGGTCCTTTTGGGTGTTTCTGATTATCACAGGTGTCTGTAATTATCGCTCGCCCTCTGTGTGGCCTTATCGTGTGTAAAATATATCAAATAATCAAATAAGATGATTTTTTTTAAATAAAAAAATGTAACGACAAAGCTGTAAAACATTTTCCTAAATATAAATCATCAACTTAGTGAATACCAATGGTGTTTTAATATGAGGGTTTCAGGATGAAATATCCTTCATGTATTTTCTACACATTTGATTTATTTTACTGTCAATAAGTCTTTGTTGTGAATGTTTTGATGCCAAACTGGTGGCAGTTATGAAAAAAGTCCAAGTTTAAAATAGGATTCCGGAGATTCCGGTAACTAAGGTAAATGACCGGTAGCTTTGCAACCTTAGCAACGCTCCAAATGACAAAAACATTTCATTCTGGCTTGTTTTTATTTATTTTTTATTTCACCTTTATTTAACCAGGTAGGCTAGTTGAGAACAAGTTCTCATTTACAACTGCGACCTGYCCAAGATAAAGCAAAGCAGAGTTACACATAAACAAACATACAGTCAATGTACATACAGTATTGTATTTTTTTCACACTAAGAACAGCTCAACGCTCCACTCACCTCTTATTCCCACTATTCCTAAAACAACAGACCAGCATCTCCCTGCCCCAACCTCATCCCCACGATGCTGTGTGAGGCGGAGCATGCTCCCGGTGCCAGCCTCATCCCACGATGCTGTGTGAGGCAGGGGCATTTCTTGCCCTGCTTTGCCCCATCGGCTCATCCTCTGCGGACGGATCTTGTGTGAGGTCATCTATTCTCTGCTGTCGCCTCAATCCTCGATGTGCGCCCCATAGTGTGCTGTGTGAGGCAGCATCTCCCTGCCCACCTCCCTCCCCACGATGCTGTGTGATGGCAGCATCTCCCTGGCCCCACCTTCAGTTTTTTTTTTTTTTTTTTCCCCCCATCTTCTGATTTTTTGGGCTTTTTGGTTTGTGAGGGCTAGCATCTCCCTGCCCCAACCTCATTCCCCACGATGCTGGTGAGGCAGCATCTCCCTCCCCACCTCATCCCACGATGCTGTGTGAGGCAGCATCTCCCTGCCCACCTCATCCCATCGATGCTGTGTGAGGCAGCGCATCTCCTGCCCACACCTCATCCCCACGATGCTGTGTGAGGCAGCATCTCCTGCCCACCTCGATCCCACGATGCGTGGCTGAGGCAGCAATAACTCCCTGCCCCACCTCATCCCACGGATGCTGTGTTGAGGCAGCATCTCCTGCCCACACCTCACCCCACGATGCTGTTGTTGAGGGCAGCATCTCCCTGCCCCACCTCATCCCCATGTGATCCTGTGTGAGCAGCATTCTCCCTGCCCCACCCTCTCATCCCCACGATGCTGTGTAGGGCAGCATCCTCCCCTGCCCGCCACCTCATCCATGATGCCTGTGGTGAGGCAGCATCTCCCTGCCCCACCTTCATCCCCATGATGCCTGTGTGCAGGCAGCATCTCCCTGCCCACCTCATTCCCCCATGATGCTGTGTTGAGGCAGCATCTCTGCCCACCTCATCCCCATGATGCTGTGTGAGGCAGCATCTCCCTGCCCCACCTCATCCCCACGATGCTGTGTGAGGCAGCAGAAGGTAGTTGGCACAAAGTAGAAAGCGCCAACCTCAGACTCCGCCTCATGCTGGACTGTCTGCCAGCCTGTGTGAGGGAAAGAGAGAGACAGACTGAGAGAAGGACAATCAATACCACTTGGGAGAAGTGAACAGACTGGAATGACCTCTTCCTCACCAGCCTTGGCCTGGAAAAGCTCAGGAATGTCGCAGCGACACGAAAGGGTAACGAAGAAAAACGCCAGTTCAATGCGGAACTGGACAAAGGTATTATCGGGCAGGAAAAGTGGCGAGGCTGGACCAAAGCGTGTTTGGACCAAACGTGGTAGCCGATGGTTTACGTGGTGGCTTTACTCCTACCACCACAGTTAGAAACAAAACCAGCCAACAATAGGTGTCCGAATTCTGCTTACTCCTGTTTATTAATGGTTTGACTGTAGGTGCTTTTCAACTTCCCCCAAAAACAAAACAACACCCATATTTCATCCAAGTCACACACAGAAAAATATTGTTACACAACGTATCCTTTCCCCATTATTATGCTTTACTCATGTAAGCTCTCCACCCCCCCCTCCCTCCCTTCTCTTCCACCTCCCCCTCCCTCCCTGTCCTTCTTCTCCACCTCCCCCTTCCTCCCTT
This sequence comes from Salvelinus sp. IW2-2015, assembly GCF_002910315.2. Taxonomy (NCBI): domain Eukaryota; kingdom Metazoa; phylum Chordata; class Actinopteri; order Salmoniformes; family Salmonidae; genus Salvelinus; species Salvelinus sp. IW2-2015. The sequence continues at coordinate 16,719 of NW_019942507.1, forward strand.
CTTCTCCCACCCCCCTCCTCCCTTCTTCTCCACCCCCCCTCCCTCCCTTCTCTCCACTCCCCTCTCCCTCCCTTCTTCTCCACCTCCCCCTCCCTCCCTTCTTCTCCACCTCCCCCTCCTCCCTCTCTCCACCTCCCCTTCTCCCTCCCTTCTTCTCCACCTCCCCCCTCCCTCCCTTCTTCTCCACCCCCCCCTCCCTTCTTCTCCACCTTCCCTTCTCCCTCCCTTCTTCTCACCTCCCCTCTCCCTCCCTTCTCTCCACCTCCCCTCTCCCCTCCCTTCTTCTCCACCTCCCTCCCCCTCCCTCCCTTCTTTCCACCTCCCCTCCCTCCCTCTCTCCACCTCCCTCCCTCCTCTTCTCCACCTCCCGCTCCTCCCTTCTTCTCCCCCTCCCTCTCCATTTGTTGGTGGTTTTCAGCCAGTTGATTTTTGCTTCCTCGGTGCTATTTGATAAGGTGGGGTTTGTTGGCAAAGGCTGGCGCTGGTGGAGGCGGACTGGGCTCAATGAAAGGAGCCAGCTGGTACCGTCTGGACCTCTGCCACGGCTGGTGGTGTGTCTGGTGTGTGTGTGTGTGTGTGTGTGTGTGGTGTGTTGTGTGTGTGTGTGTGTGTGTGTGTGTGTGTGTGGTGTGTGTGTGGTGTGTGGTGTGTGTGTTGTGGTGTGTTGTGTTGTGTGTGTGTGTGTGTGTGTTGTGTGTGTGTGTGTAAGGGATAGAGGGAGGGATGATGAGGATATGGTGGGAGGAGAGAAAGGTGTGTGAAGAGAGATATGGCAGGAGAATGTAACAGAGAGAGAGAGGGGAGAAGAGAGGAGAGAGAGAGAAAGTTAGATTCTGCGCACAGAGCAAGCTTCTGTTGACCACCGCTACGTGTCGGCGTCTTCTCTCCCTTTTCTCCTCAATTTATTATATCTTTTTTTCTTCACTTTTTGACCGTGCGCCCGTGCCAGTGCGTTCAATCTGCCGTCAAAAGGCATATCGGTTTCGGAAGCCAAAAGAATCTCGCCATCCATCCCTCTGTTATGCGGTATCTGTTGCTTTTTCTCTTTTTTGGCACCCTGCACTTTCTTTGTTCTCCTCCTGGTTCTTCCTCCTGGTTCTCCTGGTTCTCCCTCCATGGTTCTCCTCCTGGTCTCTTTCTTCCTGGTTCTCATGGTTCTCCTCCTGGTTCTCCTCCTGGTTTCTCCTCCTGGTTCTCCTCCTGTTCTCCTAGTTCTTCCTCTGGTCTCCTGGTCCTCCTGGTTCTTCCTCTTGGTGCTCCGGTTCTCCTGGTCCTCATGGTTCTCCTCTTGGTGCTCCTGGTTCTCCTCTTGGTGCTCCTGGGTTCTCCTCTCTTTATCCTAGTTCTCCTGGTCTTCTGCTTCTTCCTGGTTTCCTCCTGGTTCTCCTCCTGGTTTCTACCTGGTTCTTCTCCTGGTTCTTCTCCTGGTTCTTCTCCTGGTTCTCCTGGCTTTCTCCTCCTGTTTTCCCTCCTGCGTTTCTCCATGGTTCTCCTGTTCTCACTGGTTCTCCTCCTTGGCCTCCTCCTGGTCCTCCTCTTGGTCCTCCCTCCTGGTTCTTCCTCCTGGTTTCTCCTCCTGGTTCTCCTCCTGGTTCTCTCTTGGTTCTCCTGGTTCTCCTGGTTCTATCCGTTGGTCCTCCTGCTCTGTTATCCTGTTCTTCTCCTGTTTCTCCTGGTTCTCCTCCTGGTTCTTCTCCTGGTTCTTCTCCTGGTCTCTTCTCCTTGTTCTCCTCCTGGTTCTCCTCATGGTCCTCCTCCTGGTTCTCCTCCTGTTCTCCTCCTGGTTCTCCTCCTGGTCTCCTGGTTTCTCCCTCCTGGTTCTCCTTCCTGGTTCTCTGGTCCTCATGGTCCTCCTGGTTCTCCTCCTGTTCTCCTGGTCCTCCTGGTTCTCCTCCTGGTTCTTCTGGTTCTCCTCCTGGTTCTCCTGGTTCTCCTTTGTCCTCTCGTAATTTATTTGTCCTCTCCTTTCTGTCTTGCGACACTGCTGTTTGCCCGTTCTTGTCTTATTAAGATATGGTGGTGGGTGGCAGGGGTACCTGTGTGCACATGAATAGGTTGGCAGTGCCAGTCTTCCCAATGGCACAAGATGTGACCTGGCACAGAGGAGCGTGATAAGACGGGTGTCTGCTTCAAGCCATCTATTTCAACAATAGTATCAGGGGATTTGTCTGGTCGAGTCATGTAGTCAGGAAAACCTCATTCAAGATGGCCGTTCAGTGGTGGGTGGAGTCCACTGTGGGGCTCAGGGCTACATTGATTGGTCTCAAAGTTAGCTTTTCAATTTTATAGAGAACTCAGTGTGAACCAACTTACAATAATACATGTTGTATTGTGAATTTGTTTGGGATCTCTCAAGCTGAAATAAATGAGTATGGACCCTTCTACATAAGCCTTTAGGTTAGCACTAGTAAAGTCCCAGTCATAGATCATATCAGACCTTGATGGAAAAACTACCGCATGTCAACAAGGCAAATCAAATAATAATGTCAACTAAACAAAATCATACAAAGCAAGACACTACAGTGTTGTCCAGCTCTATTACTGTCTTTAGGTTGGCATCACATCCATCGTATCAAATCCTATTGGTCACGTACACATGGTTAGCAGATGTTAATGCGAGTGTAGCGAAATGCTGACTGACAGTGACAGACAGCCTCTGTAGAGAGAACATTTGGCCTATTAAAACAACCAGTCGGGTAGCAGGTGAGGATTGGAGATGTTCACTACTCAGGTCCGTGTCAAACGTGTTCTGAAAACCACCCAGATTTGATACTGACCAAAAACAAACGCCCCCATTGCACATTTGTGTGTGTGTGTGTCTGTCTCTGTGTCTGTCTCTGTGTCTGTCTCTGTGTTCTCTGGTCTGTCTCTGTGTCTGTCTCTGTCTGTGTCTGTCTGTCTCTGTGTTCTGTCGCTGTCTCTGTGTCTGTCTCTGTGTCTGTCTCTGTGTCTGTCGCTGTGTCTGTCGCTGTGTCTGTTGCTGTGTGTGTGTCTCTGTGTGTGTCGTCGTTGTCTGTCTCTGTGTCTGTCTCGTGTGTCTGTCTCTGTGTCTCTGTGTGTGTCTCTGTGTTGGTCTCTGTCGTGCTCTCTGTGCGTGTCTCTGTGCGTGTCTCTGTGTGTGTCTCTGTGTCTGTCTCTGTGTGTGTCTCTGTGTCTGTCTCTGTGTCTGTCTCTGTGTCTGTCTTCGTGTCTGTCTCTGTGCGTGTCTCTGTTGCGTGTCTCTGTGGCGTGTCTCTGTGCGTGTCTCTGTGCTGGTCTCTGTGTCTGTCTCTGTGTCTGTCTCTGTGCGTGTCTCTGTGTGCTGTCTCTGTGCGTGTCTCTGTGCGTGTCTCTGTGTCTCTGTGTCTCTTGTGTGTCTCTGTGCGTGTCTCTGTGTCTCTGTGCGTTGTCTCGTGTCTCTGTGTGTCTCTGTGTCTGTCTCTGTGTCTCTCTGTGTGTCTCTGTGTCTGTCTCTGTGTTGTCTCTGTGTGTGTCTCTGTGTCTGTCTCTGTGTGTGTCTCTGGTCTGTCTCTGTCTGTCTGTGTGTTTTCGGTGTCTCTGTGGTGTCTCTGTGTGTGTCTCTGTGTGTCTGTCTCTGTGTGTGTCTCTGTGTGTCTGTCTCTGTGTGTGTCTCTGTGTGTCTGTCTCTGTGCGTGTGCTGTTTATCCAGAGACTAATATTATTCGGTGCAGCAGTGTAACCGGCGAGAGATTTACACACTAAGTCACCTCCGTTGTCTTAACGCTAATCAAATCAAACCGGTGAGAGATTTACACACTAAGTCACCTCCGTTGTCTTAACGCTAATCAAATCAACCGGTGAGGAGATTACACCACTAAGTCACCTCCGTTGTCTTAATGCTAATCAAATCAAACCGGTGAGAGATTTACACACTAAGTCACCTCCGTTGTCTTAACGCTAATCAAATCAAACCGTGAGAGATTTACACACTAATCACCTCCGTCGTTCTAACGCTAATCAATCAACCGGCGAGAATTTACACACTAAGTCACCTCCGTTGTCTTAACGCTATCAAATCAAATCAAAGTGTATTTGTCACGTGCACCGAATACAACAGTGTTAGACCTTACAGTGAAATGCTACTTACAGGCTCTAACCAATAGTGTGAAAAAAAAGTATGTGTGTGTGTGTGTGTAGGTAAGTAAAGAAATAACAACAGTAAAGACATTTGAAAATATGAGTAGCAAGGCTACATACAGACCGGTTAGTCCGCTTATTGAGGTAGTATGTACATGTGAATCTGTTAAGTGATTGCATATAATTGTATACAAGAGTAGCAGCAGTGTAAAGAGGTTGGGTACACATCACATGTCCGGTACCCAGTTTGGTACCTGGTCTTCAGGCAGTCTTATTCTTGTATAGACAACTGCTTAGAAGAAGCTTCTTGGTCCTAACTTGGCACTCCTGTACCTTGCCTGCAGTAGTAGAGAGCTCAAATTATGACTAGGTGCTGGTCTTGACAATTTTAGGCCTTCCTCTGACACGCCTTGGTGTCAGAGTCTGGTAGGACGCTTGCCCCGTGATGTTTTGGCGTCGCAACCCTCTGTAG
>NW_019942507.1:23269-29279 GCF_002910315.2 Salvelinus sp. IW2-2015
CACCTACCAGGTAACACAGTCACATTTCAGTAATCATTTTTCAGTGAGCCCTCCTGTCCAGTCCTGTCTCCTAGGTGGTGGGGTTCAATAGTTCCACCACCCACACACCCACACAATCACACATCCGCATGCACACACACACACACACAACCATAGAGTCACACACAGTCACACACACTTGTCTATCATGCCATGTCTCAGTGACTCCCATCCCGTCCTACCTGTCCTTTAGGTGGTAGGCTTCGATGGCTCCACCACAGTAGAAGAGTTCCTGAGCACCCTGACCCAGAGGGTGGCCATGAGGAAACCACACCTGTCAGGCTTCGCTCTCTTCACTGACGACCCCTCAGGGAGAGACCTGGAGCACTGCCTGCAGCCCAGCGTCAAAGTACGTGTGGACCAACACTTCGCTCATGACTGTAGCTGACCATGGATTGCAGCACACACAACCTCACTTATTAGTGCCTGTGACTAAGTATAAGACAGTAAACAGAGGGGTAGAGTGGAATCAGAACATGGATTAGGGAATAATGTACAAGAGACCAGGGTCTGCCTGTTAACTGACTGACCTCTCACCCCTGCCAACAGATCTGTGATGTCATCTCCAAGTGGGAACAGGCCCTGAAAGAACTGCATCCTGGGAAATACGAGGGCACACGCATRGTCCGTCTGATGTACAAGAGCAGGTAGGATTGACCTTGTTTTAGTTGACTCCATCCGTAGAGATGAAGACCAGCTGCTGACATCATGCCTTGACCAGTGTGACGTCTGTTGTGTAGGTTGTGTTTCCGGMCCCAGGCTAAAGGAGAGACAGAGCGTGAGCGCCTCCTGCTGACCTACCAGGTGAATGACGAGGTCCACCAGGGACACTTCCCTGTCAACAAGGAGCTGGCTCTGGAGGTGGCTGCTCTCATGGCACAGGTGGGTATTGGTTTTGGAGAGGAGAGGGGCATTATGGGTACTGTAGTACATCGTGCTACAGGTAGGATGGAGGGGACTGACGGGGGCAGTATGAGGGGTACAGGTGTGTGTGTCTTGGGTTATGCTGTGTGAACAGCAGATGATATACCTGCACGTTAAGGTTTATTTGGGACCACAATGGTCTTTCACCTTATTGTGTAATTTTCTATTATTTTGTTTTTGCACACGTGTGTTTTTAAAATTGTCAGACAAAAATTACTACAAATAGAAAAATGTAAAATAAAACAAATAGTTAAAATGACCCTCCCTCCCCAGGTGGAGCACGGGGATCTGGACCGTCCAGCCCCATCCTCTGCTAGCTGCAGCTCTCCTCAGCCCAAAACCCAACAAATCCTCCTACAGGCCCTGGGACGCTTCTACCCCAAGCACTACAAACAAGACTGCAGCATGGACCAGCTCAGGTAATACTGGAAACACACACACACAAAAGCACACACACATCCACACACACACACACGCACACTCACACACACACACACACACACACCCACACACACACACATACACGCGCGCGCGTGCGCACACACACACACATACACACACCCACACACACACTTGACAAAAAGGGAGCTGAATTTGCTCTCCTGTTATTTATTTAATCATGAGTTATAAACTACTTACAAATTAATAATTGATCCTCTATCTCCCCTCAGAGATCTATCGGAGCGTCTGGCCACTAAGTGGTCAGTCCTGCACGGCTGCAGTGCCTCAGAGTGTGTCAGAATCTACCTGACCGTCGCTAGGAAGTGGCCGTTGTTCGGTGCCAAGCTCTTCCATGCTAAGGTTAGTGGGACTGGAACAAGACTGAAAAACCATTCCAGCTTTACTGAATCTGTATTSTACCAGAAGTGTCCAGTATAGAGTGTATGTGTYCTGTATGTTTACAGCTTTAGATGAATCTGTATTGTACCAGAAGTGTCCAGTATAGAGTGTATGTGTGCTGTATGTTTACAGCTTTAGATGAATCTGTATTCGGTGTCTCCAGCGACTTGGAAGGTATCTCTATAATCAAATAGATGTTGTGGTCCTCTTTCCATTTGAAAGGCCTACTATTTCAGTATTTACTCAGAGCAGAGCCCCATTCCAATAGAAACCTATGTTAATGCAGATATACCTGTATCCAGTATTATCTGTGTGTCTACAAAAGTCCATACCTCTCCCCTGTCTCTGTCTGCAGCCTTTACCCCCGTCGTCTGTAGAACAGTCCCAGGTCTGGCTAGCTGTCAATGAGGATGGACTGTGTGTGCTTGACTATACCATGGTAAGTGTCTGTTTAGGTAGCTGTTTGTARGTCTGCTTCCTTAGCGCATTTGCCATAGTTCAAGTGATGATGCAAAGGTTTCATAGCATGCTGGCCTACAATCCAACTCATATGTGGTATTACTGGTACTAAATGTGTCCAGAAGTGCGTATTTCAGTGATTCAGTAGTGATCAAGGGACTGCCATCAGAAGTGAGCTCTAGATATCTGAATAGAATATTTCAATTTCATTACTAATTATGAAAACAAAATCAAAGCCAAGGCAGCAACCTCTCAGAATCCAACCAGACTTTTATTGTTTTGTTATTCTCTTTCTTTTTTCAGGTTAAAAAACGTATTTGATTCAGAACACTCAAACTTAAGGTTTGGGATTTATTTTTCCACGTCTTTACCAGTGTGGCTGTGGCAGGACACAGAGACTTGTTGAACTACTGGTGTGGAATGATTTTCTGCTACAACGTTTGAAACACCAGATCCCCACAGGGAAACAGAAACTGGCCAACGCCAACCTCTGACTTGATACTCATACCCGGGTTCATATACTATTTGAAATKATTTCAAATACTTAAGCGGGACTTGATTGAACTTGCCTGGCTTAAAGGAAACAATAGAAAATYTCAAAAAGTGCAAATCCCGCCCATCTGGCACTCCTGGCAGGCTAGAACAAACACTTAATGTATTTGAAAGATTTCAAATAGTATTTGAACCCAGGTCTGGGTCTACCCAGAGAGATCCAAACGCTGACTGAGATATAAACAAAGTTAGACCTAAAACACTATAATTATCTTACCCTTATTCCTCCAAGTCATTTCTGGTTTGGTTTCTTTTCATGCTCCAATACATTCACTAGTTCTTAGGAACATTCAAAATAAAGCAGCAGAAGTAGTGTTATACTGCTACGTTGCTTCTTGCTGAATTTGCGTCTTGAGAAAACAATAACAAGAAACCAATTTCCAAAACAAGTATCTTGTGGCCTGTATCAGGAAGAGAGATGACATATAGAATGTATTATACAAGGGACAAAATTCACAAATTCGACAGCACAACGACAGAGTCATGTCTCAAGTGTAAACAACGACAGAGTCATGTCTCAAGTGTAAACAACGACAGAGTCATGTCTCAAGTGTAAACAACGACCAACGGGACAGAGTCATGTCGTCAAGTGTAAACAAACGACAGAGTCATGTCTCCAAAGTGTAAACAACGACAGAGTCATGTCTCAAGTGTAAACAACGACAGAGTCATGTCTCAAGTGTAAACAACGACAGAGTCATGTCTCAAGTGTAAACAACGACAGAGTCATGTCTCAAGTGTAAACAACGACAGAGTCATGTCTCAAGTGTAAACAAACGACAGAGTCATGTCTCAAGTGTAAACAACGACAAGTCAGTCTCAAGTGTAAAACAACGACAGAGTCATGTCTCAAGTGTAAACAACGACAGAGTCATGTCTCAAGTGTAAACAACGACAGAGTCATGTCTCAAGTGTAAACAAACGACAGAGTCATGTCTCAAGTGTAAACAACGACAGAGTCATGTCTCAAGTGTAAACAACGACAGAGTCATGTCTCAAGTGTAAAAACGACAGAGTCATGTCTCAAGTGTAAACAACGAACAGAGTCATGTCTCAAGTGTAACAACGACAGAGTCATGTCTCAAGTGTAAACAACGACAGAGGTCATGTCTCAAGTGTAAACAACGACAGAGTCATGTCTCAAGTGTAAACAACGACAGAGTCATTCTCAAGTGAAACAACGACAGAGTCATGTCTCAAGTGTAAACAACGACCAGGTCATGTCTCAAGTGTAAACAACGACAGAGTCATGTCTCAAGTGTAAACAACGACAGAGTCATGTCTCAAGTGTAAAACTAATAATGACTCAATAATCCATGCTTTCTGGGAATGCTACGAAGTCCATAAGTTGTGGGCGGAGCTAGAAAGTTGGCTGTCAGAATATTACAATGTTAACATACTTTTAATCCGTCTGCATATTTCAAGAAATGGCATATGGGGGTGTAGTGAGATACACAATGGGCTGGATGATTTCTCTTCTCATCACTCATCTTGAAAAACATATACAAAAAACATGGAAGTCAATCAATCCGCCATCATTAACACAATGGAAAAATCTAATGATTTTAATTGAAATAGCATGGGCGACCGATTAAAAACGGAATTGGTACAATTTAAGGCCAAGTGGCAAAAACCAATAATGCAGGCACTAGGGATGGGGGCTTGTGACCAGGCACTAGGGATGGAGGTGTGACCAGGCACGAGGGATGGAGGTGTGAGCAGCACTAGGGATGGGGGTGTGAGCAGGCACTAGGGATGGGGGTGTGCAGCAGGCACTAGGGATGGGGTGTGGAGCAGGCATAGGGATGGAGGTGTGAGCAGGCACTACGGATGGAGGTTGTGGACCAGGCCCTACGGATTGGAGTGTGTGACCAGGCACGAGGGATGGAGGTGTGAAGCAGCACTAGGGGATGGGGCTGTGAGCAGGCACTACGGATGGAGGTGTGAGCAGGCACTTAGGATGGGAGCGTGTGACCAGGCACTACGGATGGAGGTGTGAGCAAGGCACGGTGAGGGCAACTGGATGGGTGTGAGCAGGCCACTAGGGATGGGGGTGTGACCAGGCACTAGGAATGGAGGTGTGAGCAGGCACTAGGCATGGGTGTGGAGCAGGCACTAGGGTGGGTGTGACAACGAGGAGGAGGGTGTGAGCAGGCACTAGGATGGAGGTGTGAGCAGGCACTAGGATGGGGTGTTGAGCAACTAGGGATGGAGGTGTGACAGGCACGAGGGATGGAGTGTGAGACAGGCACTAGGGATGGGGTGTGAGCAGGCACTAGGGATGGAGGTGTGACCAGCCACTGAGGGATGGAGGTGGTGAGCAAGACTAGGGATGGAGGTGTGACCAGGCACAATGGGAGGGTGTGACAAGGGCTAGGATGGGGGTGTGAGCAGGCACTAGGGGATGGGGGTGTGACAGGCACTAGGGATGGGGTGTGAGAGCAGGCACTAGGATGGGGTGTGAGCAGGCACTAGGAGGGTGGTGACCAGGCACTAGGATGGAGGTGTGACCAGGCACAGGGATGGAGGTGTGAGCAGGCACTAGGGATGGGGGTGTGAGCAGGCACTACGGATGGAGGTGTGAGCAGGCACTAGGGAATGGAGGTGTGACCAGCACTACGTGGAGGGTGTGAGCAGCACTAGGGATGGAGGTGTGAGCAGGCACTGGGATGGGGTGTGAACCAGGCAACTACGGATGGAGGTGTGAGCAGGCACTAGGGATGGAGGTGTGAACAGGCACTAGGGATGGAGTGTGAGCAGGCCTAGGGATGGAGGTGTGAGCAGGCACTAGGGATGGAGGCTGTGAGCCAGGCACTAGGGATGGAGGTGTGAGCAGGCACTAGGGATGGAGGTGTGAGCAGGTACTAGGGATGGAGGTGTAAACAGGCACAGGACTGGAGTGGGACCAGGTACTAGAGATGGAGGTGTGACCAGGCACTAGGGATGGAGGTGTGAGCAGCACTAGGGATGGAAGGTGTGAGCAGGCACTAGGGATGGAGGTGTGAGCAGGCACTAGGGATGGAGGTGTGACCAGGCACTAGGAGATGGAGGTGGTGGAGCAGGCACTAGGGATGAGGTGTGAGCAGGTACTAGGATGGAGGTGTGAGCAGGCACTATGGATGGAGGTGTGAGCCAGGGCACTAGGGATGGAGGTGTGAGCAGGCACTAGGATGAGGTGTGAGCAATCTCTCTCTTT
>NW_019942507.1:29813-36257 GCF_002910315.2 Salvelinus sp. IW2-2015
CAAGTAAAGTCTCTAAGTCTTCTTATGGCTAAACCCAATGTAAAAGTCTCATATAGTCTTCTCTATGGCTAAAACCCAAGGTAAAGTCTCATATATCTCTCTATGGCTAAACCCAAGGTAAAGTCTCTATAGTCTTTTCTATGCCCAACCCAAGGTAATTCTCTATAGTCTTCTCTATGCTAAACCAAGGTTAAAGTCTCTATAGTCTTCTCTATGCAAACCCAAGGTAAAGCTCTATATTTCTCTATGGCTAAACCCAAGGTAAAGTTCTATAGTCTTCTCTATGGCTAAACCCAAGTAAAGTCTCTATAGTCTTCTCTATGGCCAAACCCAAGGTAAAGTCTCTATAGTCTTCTCTATGGCTAAACCAAGTAAAGTCTCTATAGTCTTCTCTATCCAAACCCAAGGTAAAGTCTCTATAGTCTTCTCTAGGCAAACCCAAGTAAGTCTTCTATGTCTTCTCTAATGGCAAAACCAAGGTAAAGTCTCATAAGTCTTCTCTATGCTAAACCCAAGTAAAGTCTCTATAGTCTTCTCTATGCCCAACCAAGGTAAAGTCTCTATAGTCTTCTCTATGGCTAAACCGCAAGGTAAAGTTCTCTATAGTCTTCTCTATGGCTAACCACAAGGTACAGTCCTAATAGTCTTCTCTATGCTAAACCCAAGGTAAAGTTCTCTATAGTCCTTCTCTATGGCCAAACCCAACTAAAGTAATACTATATCTTCTCTATGCCAAAACCCAAGGTAAAAGTCTCTATAGTCTTCTTCTATGGCTAAATCCAAGGTAAAGTCTCTATAGTCTTCTCTATGGGCTAAACCCAAGTAAAGTCTCTATGTCTTCTCTATGGCTAAAACCCAAGGATCTCTATAGTTTCTCTTGCTAAACCCAAGAAAGTCTCTATCAGTCATCCTCTGGCTAAACCCAAGAAAGTCTCTATTAGTCTTCCCTCCCCCCTCATCTTGTGCTAAACCCAAGGTAAAGTCTCTATAGTCTTCTCTCATGCCCAAACCCAAGGTTAAAGTTCTCTATAGTCTTCTCTATGACTAAACCAGGGTAAAGTATAGATTCTCTATGGCTAACCCAAGTAAGTCTCTATAGTCTTCTCTATGCCCAAACCCAAGGTAAAGTTCTCTAATAGTCTTCTCTATGCAAACCCAAGTAAAGTCTCTATAGTCTTCTCTATGCAAACCAAGTAAAGTCTCTAATAGTTTCTCTGAGGCTAAACCACAGTAAATGTCTATAGTCTTCTCTGATGGCTAAACCCAAGGTAAAGTTCTCTATGTCTTCTCTATGGCCAAACCCAAGTAAAGTCTCTATATAGTTCTTCTCTATGCAAACCAAGTAAACGATCTCTCATAAGTCTTCTCTATGCCAAACCCAAGAAAGTCTCTCTAGTCTTCTCTATGGCTAACCCAAGTAAAGTCTTTAGTCTTACTCTTGCGCCAAACCCAAGGTAAAGATCTCTATAGTCTTCCTATGGCAACCAAGTAAATCTCTATAGTCTTCCTTTGCTAAACCCAAGTAAAGTCTCTATAGTATCTCTATGGCCAAACCCAAAGGTAAAGTAATAGTATTCTCTATGGCCATTATACCCAATGTTAAAAGGTCTCTCATAGTCTCTCTATATGGCTACAAACCAAGTGTAAGTCTCTATAGTCGTTTCTGTGCTAAACCCAAGGTAAAGTCTCTATAGTCCTTCTCTGCTAACAACCCAGGTAAAAGTCTCTATAGTCTTACTCTACTGGCTAAACAAGGTACAGTCTCTATAGTCTTCTCTATGGCTAAACCCATAGGTAAAGTCTCTATAGTCTTCTCTATGGCTTAAACCCAAGTAAAGTTCTCTATAGTCTTCTCTATGGCTCTACCCAAGGTAAGTCTCTATATTCTTTCTATGGCTAAACCCAATGTAAAGTCTCTATGTCTTCTCTATGGCTAAACCTCAAGTAAAAGTTAGTATTTCTCTAGCTATACCCCAAGTTAAAGTCTCTATAGTCTTCTCTAGGCTAAACCCAAGGTAAAGTCTCTACATCTTTCTGTGCTAAACCCAAGGTAAAGTCTCTATAGTCTTCTCTATTGGCTAAACCAAGAAGAGATCTCTATAGTCTTCTCTATGCTAAACCCAAGTAAAGTCTCTATAGTCTTCTCTATGGCTAAACCCAAGAAAGTCTCTTAAGTCTCTCTATGGCTAACCAAGAAAGTCTCTATAGTCTTCTCTATGGCTAAACCCAAGGTAAAGTCTCTATAGTCTTCTCTATGGCTAAACCCAAGTAAGTCTCTATAGTCTTCTCTAGGCTAAACCCAAGGTAAAGTCTCTATAGTTTTCTCTATGGCTAACCCAAGGTAAAGTCTCTATAGTCTTCTCTATGGCTAAACCAAGGTAATAGTACTCTCTATAGTCTTCTCTAATGGCTAAACCCAAGGTAAAGTCTCTATAGTCTTCTCTATGGCTAAACCCAAGGTAAAGTCTCTATAGTCTTCTCTAGTGCTAAACCCAAGGTAAAGTCTCTTAGTCTTCTCTATGGCTAAACCAAGGTAAGTCTCTATAGTCTTCTCTATGGCTAAAACCCAAGGTAGTCTCATCAGTTCTATTCTCTTATGGCTAAACCCAAAGCTTTCAAAGTATGCTATTCTCTATGGTAAACCCAAGTAAAGTCTCTATATCTTCTCATGGCCAAACCCAAGGTAAAGTCTCTATAGTCTTCTCTATGGCTAAACCAAAGTACAAAGTATAATTATTCTCTATGGCTGAGCCCAAGGTAAGGCCATAGAAATGTAATATATTATATTTCTATGGGTGGCAGGTTTAAAGTAGGTGGTCTTTACCTCTGGCCAAGTGCAAATGGACAGTGAAAACTATTAGTGGATAATAATCACCACGGACCACAACAGCTCTGCCAACTTTCAGTCAGCGCTCAGATTACGTTAAGGTCACACAGTTACTTTGGCTGGATTTTCCAACGACTGAAGAGTAAAGGGTGGGTGGTGGTGTTGATGTAGGATTTTACTGTACAGATCAGGGAGCCAGGGTGACAAGTAAAGGGTGAGCTCCTGCTATGTGGCTCTGTCCGCCTGTCAGTTCAGTGTCGCTCCCCCGAGAGCATATAGGAAGGTTAACCTCATTTCAGTTTTTAATTTTTTATACATTTTCCCCAAAAAATCTAAACCTGTTTTTGCTTTGTCATTATGGGGTATTGTGCGTAGATTGATGAGGGGGGGGGGGGACTATTTAATGAATTTCAGAATAAGGCTGTAATGTAACAACATAAGGAAGTAGTCAAGGGGTCTCAATACTTTCTGAATGTGTGTGTATATATATATATTTATGAACGTTACCCGCTTCCTTGGGCTGATGCAGAAAGCAGGTTGATTCTCTATTTTATGTGTTTAGCCTCCGAGGAGCCTAAGGGAGGGATAAAAAAAAATACGCAGATAAGTTACCTGTGCACTGAAATTGACTTTAAAAGATGGTTTTGGCTTGAGCCGCCAGTCGTTAATATGTGTTGGATTGAATCCCGGCCTAAGCATAGAGTCACATTACTACTGTAGGAGGTGCTAATAAGTTCCCTCTGTATTCATGTCAGGCAGATCACTATCAAGTCATTTCTATGGTTTTCTCATTGGCTTTAAACTGAACTTCTAAATGTGAGCAAATGGGCCTACAGCTCCCTAGGAGCTAATGAAATACAATAATATCAAATGGTAAAACAATTTCCCCCTCCCTACTCGGTGTCCTCCTCTTTCTTTCCCTCCTTCTGTCCTCTCTCGTCACCTTCATCCTCCTCTCCTCTCCCCCGCCCCCTCCACTCTTCTCTCCCTCTTCTCCTCTCCTTCATCCTCCTCTCCTCTCCCCCGCCCCTTCCTCTCTCCCTCTTCTCCTCTCCTCTCCCCCACCCCCTCCACTCTTCTCTCCCTCTCCTCCTCTCCTTCATCCTCCTCTCCTCCTCCCCCCGCCCCTTCCTCTCTCCCTCCTCTCCTCTCCCCCACTCCCTCCACTCTCCTCTCCTTCATCCTCCTCTCCTCCTCCCCCCGCCCCTTCCTCTCTCCCTCCTCTCCTCTCCACTCCTCCCAGATCTTGGAGTTGACTCTGTTGATGGCCAGCTACATTAACTACTGGACGCCCAGCCTCCCTGGCCCCCCTGTAGCCCAGCACCAGTCCCCAGGACCCGTCTCCCCTCTGGGGCCCTGCGGGGCCGGGACAGGGGCTGCAAAGATGTGGAACTTGGACAGCAGACACTTCCCCTCCATGACTTACACCACCAAGGGTCCCACTCTACTGTGAATATGTCAAACAACAACAGCAGCAACAATCAACAGCCTTGCTCCAGTTTATCTTCGGGACAAGACGGTTGTGTCCAGTAGGCTCCTTAAAGAAGAAAACAGACTAAAACATGGAGAATCTATACCTGGACCTGGTCAAAATAATAAATGTTTGTTTTCCATTTCAAAACATTTTTGCAATGGTGTTCCCTACTGAACATGACCCAGGACTGAGACATTACTACAGGCTGTTGTGGTAAAGAGGACATTGCTCCACATATGTTACTTCACTGAAAATGTCTGTGGTTCTTCTATGTTACCCTCATCCTCTCTAGCCTGAAGTGGATTCTGTTCCATATACACAGGACGTTTCATTTCTGAAAGAAAAAAACATTGAACCGTGAAGAAATGGGAGATGTCAGATATAATCATTTGTGGTTCACTTTATATGAAGATGCCGCTCTTCAAATGTTTGCGTTTTAGTCCGTGCTTAATTTAGGAAAAATATGCTCATGTTTGAGGACTATTTGAAAAACAATTGAGCTTTGAAAAAGGACCAATACACACCCTACCCACCCACACCCTGACCAGACACCAGACACCCTGACCTTGGCTGTCTGGCCGTTATCCACACAGCCTCTACTCTTCCCTGCCACTCGTCTCTTCCAGATACTCTGCATCCCAAATGGTTCCCTTTTCCCTATATAGTGCACTACTTTTGACTAGGGCCCATGAGGAATAGGGTGCCATTTCACATACCCTCTGTCTTTTTTAAAGGGAAAAAAGCTGTTAAACAAGGAAAGACTATGAATTTATTCTGGCTCTTTGGTACCTAATATGGAGCTAGGAAGATTTCCGTATTCCTTAAACGATGGAGGCTTGAAGTGGCGTTAACCGGTTTCTGAGGGAATCTATTCGACTACAGAGCACTAGTTGTTGCTCACTACCTTCTCCTGACTGGCTTCTGGAGACGCCGTCACGTTAGAATGACGCTATCTGACGGAAGACAATGCATTAAACTAGTATAAAATACTTATACTCTGACATCAAATTGTACTTGATTTTTTCATCAAGCAATTGCACAAAATGTCTGACTTATAGATCACAGCAGGCCAGGGCCTGAGGAGGAACAGCCCACTGGGTAAAAACTGGTAGATTCAATGTTTCCACTACATTTGAACCCCAAAAAATCTATGTGATGACATTGAACTGCCATGGAAAACTAATTGGATTTGGAGAAAGTCACCAACTTTTAAACTAAATCGAATGACATGTTGAATTTTTTTGTCGATATCACGTTGAATYCACGTTAGTTGACAACTCAACCAAATGTCAATCAAAACTAGACGTTGAACTGATGTCTGTGCTCCGTGGGAGGCAAGGCACTATGACTTATGGTACTTATGGTACTGATGATGGTAACATTCTGACCAAGCAATGTTTTATAACAATTTTGACCGCATACTTTTATTGTGAAGTACAGAGTTACAATCTTTTTTAAGCTGATAGAGAAGAATAGAGATGGAATACAATGTGTCTGTCCGCTGTATGAGGCTTAGTCTGAGATGTATCAACTCATTTGGTGCCATGTTCCTACTCCTCCACTACCTGCCTTGACAACCAGGGTTGGGATCAATTCCATTTCCATTCAGTTACACTGAAATTCCAATGTAAATTCCAAATCCAGTTTTCCACATTGCCTTTCAATTAGAGAATTTGAAATGGGAATTTCAGTTTACTTCTAGAATTGACTGAATTGAAATGGAATTGACCTCCAGCCTTTTTGACAACACAGTGGAAGGTACTGTTAATTCAGCCAGGTAGGACTGATTTAAATGGAGAGGTCCAGCCACATAAGAGTGGACTGGTAAGATTAGAGCTATTCAAATGTTATTAGTGACTTGAATTGTTTTGGATGAAACCACTGTCTTGGTCATTTTCGTGTTATTTATTTAATTTCCTGGTATTTTGTGGCTTTTTTGTAAGCTGAAAATTGTTTGGCAGAACTGTTAAATGTTGAACTGAAACGTTCAAAATGGCCTTGACTTTGTTTGTCTCAAGTAGCTGAATAATTGAACTTGACAGTTTTACGCTGTATGAATGCTGTATGAAAGCTGTATGAAAGCTGTATGAATGCTGTATGAAAGCTGTATGAAAGCTGTATGAATGCTGTATGAAAGCTGTAT
>NW_019942507.1:36695-67900 GCF_002910315.2 Salvelinus sp. IW2-2015
CCCTAGGGCCTATGATGCACAACAAGTTAGCAGAGTTCCAATATGTGTATTTTGTCATAATAGAGTAACTACAACAACAGTTGTTGAGAAATCATTAAAAAAAGAAAAGATTTATCAGCAATACTGTTGGCAGGAAAATATCATTACCACTTTTGATCTGTTTGGATGAAGCAGGTCAGAGCAACTAGCATCCTAGTTACAACACCCCCCCCCCACCCCGCATCAAACCAGACGCCACCATCCAGGGTTAGACAACCCTGTTCCTGGAGTGACACAGGTCCTGCAGGATGTTGTTCCAACTAGGCACCACACCTGACCAACTGAGCTAATTGATCAGTTCAGTGATGACCTAAATTCAACACACCTGGTCTTCCAGGTCAGTTAAAACATAAACATGACCAGGGTTGCCGACCCCTGCTCTAGGCCCCACAGTGGCTCTTCAGGAAAAATGTTGAAGAGGGGGGTAGCATGGCTTGTTTGACGTTCCATTCCTTAACATTGCTTATGTTTATCTCTATTTTAGCCTTCTGAGATTTTAAATAACGACTTTAGCTTGATGTGAATTCAAATTAAGTTTTTGAAGCTCTCCAACTCGCAAATTACAGCACAACATAAATTCACCAAGGGGCATCACTTATTTATCTTTTTAACAGCAATGCCTATTTAAAAAAGCAGGAAATAGGTGAGCTGGTGATTTTTGGAAAACTCAGTAGGTCAACAAGTATAAGCCTACTTGGGAGCAGAAAGTTGGTAAGAGGTTGAGCGAGAGCACTAGAACAAAAACACAGTAGCCTGAGGCCTTCATGTAGCCTGGGGCCTTCATGTAGCCTGGGGCCTTCATGTAGCCTGGGGCCTTCATGTAGCCTGAGGCCTTCATGTAGCCTGAGGCCTTCATATAGGCTGTGACCATGAGCCCTGGGAAGGTAGCCCGCCGTTTCCATGGAAACTATCTAACGTTGCCAAAGACAGACATAATTTTTTTTAAATGTGGACTTCAGGTCCCACACTGATTTTTTAAAAAGTATGTTGCATTGTTTGTTGCCTCTAAAGCAGGGATGGGCAACTGTGATGGGGGTGGGCTCCACAAAAAATCTGAACTCATCATGAGAGGTCGCAGTGGCTTGCGGGTCTGTGTACCCACATCCATACCCACACATGCAGTCAGAGCCCTAGTCTTTTGGTAGTATGATATCTGAGAGAAAGCAACTAACAAAATCAATGGGGGCCATGGGCAGTTATATGACAATGATTAGGCTACTACAAGTTTAGAAAGCTTGCTATACTATATTTTAACTGACATGGGCTAATTGAGTGAGTGTCAGTCACCGATATAACAACAGAAAACTGCTGATGCACAACCAAATGTCTAAATTGCACCTTGTGTGTTCTCCTATTCTAAATCTCAACAGTAAATTGCACCTTGTGTGTTCTCCTATTCTAAATCTCAACAGTAAATTGTGACCCAGACAGAGTTCATAAAAAATAAAAATAAAATAAAAAAACATTTGGGAGTTTATTCCCAATCCCTGCTCTGTAGTCATTTCTAGATTAAGATACATTGCATTAATTTTGTAAATGCAGTTTGTGAGTGCAGGCACTCTGACAGCAGGCTGCTATTTGGCCAAACATATTAACGTCTCAGCTGTAGGCAAGGTGCGAATTACAAAAAATGTTCATGCCTCAGCCATAGGCAAGGTGCAAATTACAGGGAGCCAGTGGCTGCTCAGCTCTTCTGAATGAGATGTTATCTCCTCTAAACAAAGTCAAAAAATAAATTTTTGGGGAAACGAACATCCCCACCTCTGTCATGGTTTAAACCATTTATTTCTATGTGGAGCCGCTGAACTTTGGTCTCAGCTGAGCTCCTGTACACATAGATTATCCTTTGTAGTTTTCCATGTGTTTGCCATGTGTTTGCCATGTGTTTCACAATTTGTTTGCCATGTATCCTTGATAAAAAAAATTGCCTTTATTCTAATGCATTAGATTTATCGTTGATTTATCATTGTTTGCTTAAGCTGTTTAGAGCGCTCATTGAGTTGTTTTTCAGGTGCACCGTGGGTAATGGTGTTCTCCGTGACCAGAAGTAGTAGAACCATTTATATAGCTTGATTATTTTCTATCAATATTTGTTTTCTTTCCTGAATCAGCTGATGATGGTTGACAATATCACTAGACAACTAGCCTACAGCTAGACCCCAATGTGCATCTAATTTGGTTAGAAGCATTAGATTTAGCAATGGCATAGGCCTACACTATTCTGGATTTGTGTGCCCATGAGAACTATAGCCTTGGGAAGTAGAGGTGCTGCAGCACCCCCTGAAAAATAATAATTAAATTAAATTAAAATAAATTATAATAATACGTTTGCCCAAAAGTTTTAACTTAAAAAACGGGGTCTTTTCTGGTCCTGTATTATCGGACCTATATAGATGTCTGCAGGCAGGATATGTAAAAAAAAATGTCAGCATCTCCACTTTGGCAAAACATGTAGTTGTATAATTAAGAACAGTGTCTTACAGGATTCAATAGTTGGAATTGTAATAGTTGTTGCCCTGTCCCTTTCTCTGTGATGTCATTCTAATGGGATCCAGAAAGAACAAACCCTGTCCCTTTTTATGTGATGTCATTCTAATGCGAATCCAGAAAAGAACCAAACCGTGTCCCCTTTCTCTGTGATGTCATTCTAATGGAATCCAGAAAGGAACAAACCCTGTCCTTTCATATGTGATGTCATTCTAATGGAATCCAGAAAGAACAAACCGTGTCCTCTTTCTCTGTGATGTCATTCTAATGGAATCCAGAAAGAACAAACCCTGTCCCTTTCTCTGTGATGTCATTCTAATGGAATCCAGAAAGAACAAACCGTGTCCCTTTCTCTGTGATGTCATTCTAATGGAATCCAGAAAGAACAAACCCTGTCCTCAAACATTTACATCGAAAGGTGTAAAGTTATGGGCAAAGACCCAAAACATCCATATCAAATTAAATATTTTTCTTGATAAAATAACATAGAAAACACTTTTTGTGCAGTATTAATTTACCATCCTTACAAACCACTTACTTATTGTACAGAGGCTGGTCATCTAGGTTTGTACCTGTAGACTTTCTATCACCATGGAGATAAAACTATGTACAATACAGAAATTGAGTACAATGAAACATCAAGTGATTTGCAATGGTGTGACGTGATGATGTGGCTCAGTTGGTAGAGCATGTCACCTGCAACGTTATGGTTGTGGGTCCAATTCACATTGGGGACCACTATGAAAATGTTTGCCCTCACTACTGTAAATTGCTCTGCATAAGAGCTTCTACTAAAAGATCAAATTAAACATTTATCAAGCAACAATTTGTGTATTCCACAAGTATTATCAGATTAACTGTTTGGTACAGATAATTATCAGACTCAAGTTACAAATGCTGGTGTACACTCACGTAGAAATACATTTAGTTAAACAATTTTTACAAATGTGGTGCACTAGTCCTTTGCTAGTCCTGTATTAGTGGACCAATATAGATGTCTGTAGGAAGGTCAATTTGTCAGCAAGACACATGCATTAACGCAGGCCCAATAAATTGCATGCGCTGAACGTCGTTAGGCGCGAGTATACATCCAGTTTGGAGGCTGGGATTATTTTGGAGAAGAGGAACATGTATATGCAGCCTACTGTTTGAAGTGATTTGTTTGACAATCAGATGACAATATCATGACTGGTTGTGTTCGTGACACATTAAAAGTTCATTCATTTTTACAGTTGAAATAACATCTTTATTAATAGGCCCCTAAAACAATGTTGAGACCTCCAGGATGGCAGGTTTTAATTCGCACTCTGACCATAGTCTACATAGGATAGGCCTGTAGCTAATGAGGCTAAAGCAATGTTGTTGATGATATTTTACCAGCATTTCAGTAATTGTAGTTATTTATTCCAGTATCAGGAAAAACATAAATTGTAGTCAAGACGTGAGTGCCTAGAGCAGCGCGGGAAATAGTTTCGAAATGAGCATTTCTGCAGCTGCGATGGAGGAGGCGAGGCTACTTTTGATAAAGTAGTCCCGTGTGGCTCAGTGGTCCCGTGTGGCTCAGTTGGTAGAGCATGGCGCTTGCAACGCCAGGGTTGTGGGTTCATTCCCCACGGGGGGACCAGGATGAATATGTATGAACCTTCCAATTTGTAAGTCGCTCTGGATAAGAGCGTCTGCTAAATGACTTAAATGTAAATGTAAATGTAAATAAAGAGTTTGTAACTCTCATCAAAATGTTTATTGTCATATTTCCCTTTCCTGATACATACCTAAACCTGTTGTCCTTTTTAGCCACACATTCGTGTACAGGGTGGTTTTGTGCCAACAACTTAATGTAACAGGGGGACCTGGTGCCAGCTGTTTATATATACAGCTAGCTAGGGATRGTAGACCCACAGATTGTCTATTAGGTTGACAAGGTAGTTTATTTATTTTTATTTAACCTTTATTTAACCAGGTAGGCCAGTTGAGAACAAGTTCTCATTTACAACTGCGACCTGGACAACATAAAGCAAAGCAGTTCGACACATACAACAACACAGAGTTACACATGGAATAAACAAACATACAGTCAATAATACAGTAGAAAGAAAAAAAAAGTGACCACTAACAATGGAGGGAAGGCAGGCAAGAGGAGGCGACATCAGGTATGTATCTGCCCCCATAGATATGCAGGACTCTAATAAACATAATCATAAATAAATACATAATCTAAGCTTGGTCCATTTGACAGCTTGAATAGCCTTTAGGCCTAACCTACTCTACTAGCGCCAGTTGAAATAGGCTCGCATTTTAACACCAATTATAACAAATATCATGGCATATTTATTTACCAGATAACTTAAACTTGAGTTCATAATATTTTATAATGAGTTGCCTCAAGGAGCGCACCGCCACAGTAGAAACCTTACCATCGTCAAAAAGGTGAAATTAAACTGACGGTGAGGTAAGGTATTTATTTTACAGAAAGGCAGCTGATTCCGAGTCACAAGCAGCCGGAGCAGCAACTGTAGGGCGACAACTCCGTAAGACATAGCTGTTATGCTTGTCTCTGGTCAACACACTCTGGGTTCGAGGCGAATTTGACAAGCTGTATATAGTACACACTATATGAGGTGATATATTTTATTTCATTTTATTTAACCACATAACTAGCTAATAGTATGATATTTTATCGCGTTTATATGTAAGGTAGCCTATTTCGCGGTGAACTCATGTTGATAACGTTACATGTGTGCTTGCTTTTTCAGGTAGCCTTGTGAGAAATAAGAAAATGACTTCACCCAAAAAGCAAGGTTTATTACTGGAGGCTTTTCACCAGCTCATTGCCGGTGGATCAGCAGGTAAGACTAACTTTTTTAATTATTTTGCTTATCAAAGATGGTCTAATATGGGTAAATAAAATCACATTTTATTTGTCACGTGCGCCGAATACAGCAGGTGAAATCCTTACTTACAAGCCCTTAACCAACAATTCAGTTCAAGAAATAGAGTTAAGAAAATATTTACTAAATAAAGTCAATGAGTCAATGTGCGGGGTAAAAACAAAGGGGGGGGGGGTGTAAATAGTCCAGGTGGCAATYTGATTAATTGTTCAGCAGTCTTATGGCTTGGGGGTAGAAGCTGTTAAGGAGACTTTTGGACTTAGACCTGGTGCTCCTGTACCACTTGCCATGCGGTAGCAGAGAGAACAGTCTAAGACTTGGGATTTTTTGGGCCTTCCTCTGACATCGTCTAGTATATAGGTCCTGGATGGCAGGAAGCTTGGCCAAACTGATGTACTGGGCTGTACGCACTACCCTCTGTAGCGCCTTATGGTCGAATGCTGAGCAGTTGCCATACCAGGCGGTGATGCAACCTGTCAGGATGCTCTCAGTGGTGCAGCTGTATAACTTTTTGACGATCTGGGGACCCATGCCAAATCTTTTCAGTGTGCTGAGGGGGAAAAGGCATTGTCGTGCCCTCTTCATGACTTTCTTGGTGTGTTTGGACCATGATAGTTTGTTGGTGATCTGGACACCAAGGAACTTGAAACCCTCGTCCCGCTCCACTACAGTCCTGTAGTCCACGTTCATCTCCTTTGTCTTGCTCACTATAACCTCTACGGGATCAGTGACCCCACGCGGGACAGTTGAGCTAACTTTCACTAATGTGATTAGCATGACATTGTAAGTAACACGACCATTTCCCAGGGTATAGACATATGTGGGCAGAAATATTACATTCTTGTTAATATAATTGCACTGTCCAATTTATAGTAGCTATTACAGTGAAAAAATACCATGCTATCGTTTGAGGAGAGTGCACAACAACAAAAAACTTTTATCACGGCAACTGGTTTGATACATTAACTTCTGAAGGTAAATAATGTACTTACATTCAGTAATCGTGCTCTGATTAGTCATCCTGAGGGTCCAAGAGATAATGTAGGAACTGGGTTCTACAGATTGAACCCCTGTTATGTCTGCCCCCCATCTAGATGTGTGAAGGTTAGTGTCTTTTCTGTAGGGAAGCTAATTATCCATCATTTATGACCTTCCTGGGAGTGTGTAAACTTACATTTATTACCATATATTTTTTATATGTTCTCTATAGTTATAGAGGCTAGACTTCTAAGTGATATAACGGCCTTTCTCTTGCATTTCAAAGATGATGGAACAAAACAAAAAACGCATGTTTTTCTTTTGTATTCTCTTTTACCAGATATGTGTTATATTGATATTGGCTGACGTTTTACGTACTTCTAACCAACTGTGTTTTTGTTCATTTTTTTGCGTTGTTTGTAATAATTATTTTGACTTATTCTGTACATAATGTTGCTACTACTGTCTCTTATGACCGAAAATAACTTCTGCACATCAGAACAGCGATTACTCACCACGAACTGTCAGATGCTTTTTTTTCCCTTTAACGAGTCCGACGTGAAGGACACACTGGTGTCCCGGGAACAGGCCCAAATCCCCGTCATTTGCGTGAAGAAAAGACGGAGAAAAGGGGGGCGGAGTTTGGGCTGCCTTCTGAGAATTCGTAGGCGATCGAATAAACCCCCACTGCCTTCCATTCTACTAGGTAACGTGCAATCATTAGAAAATAAAATTGACGACCTACGAGGAAGATTTAACAACCAACGGGACATTAAAAACTGTAATATCTTATGCTTCACGGAGTCGTGGCTGAACGACGACATTATCAACATACAGCTGGCTGGTTATACGCTGTATCGGCAGGATAGAATAGCGACGTCTGGTAAGACAAGGGGAGCGGACTATGTATATTTGTAAACAAAAGCTGGTGCACGATATCTAAGGAAGTATAAAAAAAAATCTCGCCTGAGGTAGAGTATCTCATGATAAGCTGAAGACCACACTATCTACATAGTGAGTTTTCATCTGTATTTTTCATAGCTGTCTACATACCACCGCAGACCAATGCTGGCATTAAGACCGCACTCAATGAGCTGTATTCCGCCATAAGCAAACAGAAAAATGCTCATCCAGAGGCGGCGCTCCTAGTGGCCGGGGACTTTAATGCAGGGAAACTTAATGCATTTTACCAAATTTCTATCAGCATGTTAAATGTGCAACCAGAGGGAAAAAAACTGTAGACCACCTTTACTCCACACACAGAGACGTGTACAAAGTTGTCCCTCGCCCTCCATTTGGCAAATCATAATTCTATCCTCCTGATTCCTGCTTACAAGCTAAAATTAAAGCAGGAAGGACCAGTGACTCGGTCAATAAAAAAGCGGTCAGATGAAGCAGATGCTAAACTACAGGACTGTTTTGCTAGCACAGACTGGAATATGTTCCGGGATTCCTCCGATGGCATTGAGGGGTACACCACATCAGTCAATGGCTTCATCAATAAGCGCATCGATGACGTCGTCCCCACAGTGACCGTATGTACATACCCCAACCAGAAGCCATGGATTACAGGCAACATCCGCACTGAGCTAAAGGCTAGAGCTGCCGCTTCCGAGGAGCGGGACTCTAACCCGGAAGCTTATAAGAAATCTATGTACGTATGTGTGACACCACGGTGTGTTTGTGTGCATGTGCGTGTGTGTGTGACCACGGTGTGAGTGTGCGACCACGGTGTGAGTGTGCGACCACGGTGACTGTGTGACCCCGGAGTGTGTGTGTGTGTGACTACGGAGTGTGTGTGACCACGGTGAGTGTGTGAGATCACGGTGAGTGTGTGTGACCACGGAGTGTGTGTGTGACCACGGAGTGTGTGACCACGGAGTGTGTGTGTTTATTAGGTGTGTGTCCACCACGGAGAGTGTGTGTTAGTGGTGTGTGTGTGTGACCACGGAGTGTGTGTTGTTACTGTGTGTGACCACGGTGTTTTGTGTTAGTGTGTGTGACCACGGTGTGTGTGTGACCACGGTGTTTGTGATAGTGTGTGTGACCACGGTTGTGTTTGTAGGTGTGTGTGTGACCACGGTCGTGTGTGTGACCACGGTGTTTGTGTTAGTGTGTGTGACCACGGTGTGTGTGTGACCACGGTGTGTGTGTTAGTGTGTGTGACCACGGTGTGTGTGTGCCTCCTGGGGGTGTTGTTAGGGTCCTGACTTTCCTGTTAATGAGGTTGGAGCAGAGACCGGTGTTAATTTATGTGCGACCCAGCCCGATCACAGAGCCAGAGGAGGTGTGTGTGTGTGTGTGTGGTGTATACTATACATTAAGTAAATCTGCCTTGGCTTTGGCGCTTTTTACAATCTGCATGCGTGTGGACTTTGGTACTCTTGGCTGTCTGTTCTGTCTGGACAAGCTTTGGTTATATTGACCTTTGGAGGCTGAGGTCAACGCTCGGACAGAGATCAGCCCCTTTTAGGATTATATAGTGACTGGTTAATGTGGTTAGTTTCTATCCATTCATTGATTCACTGTATCATGTACAACTTAGATTCCTCCAGGTTTCCTGTGTGCTTGACAACACTGGGGTTATTTCTGATTGGTTGTTCTCCAAACTGTGCMTCTATTCATAATAGGATAGAGTGAAACTATCGGCAATTGCACCATGCTCTTTAAGGAACCACAATGGACATAAGTCATTGGCTTTATTGTGTAATCCCTGACACATTTGTATGTAGGCTACTGTGTGTACATGTATTTCATACAATCAATCAATTAATATATTAAAAACTCATCTCAGTAGACAATAGTGAATTACCATTTATAATTGCAATAAAAGGCACCGGACGGTTATGAATGAATGTGTCATTGTCCTCTGTGTTTATATGCGGTAGGCTGACTGTTTTCACTGTGTACAGTGGCTTGCGAAAGTATTCACCTCCCCTTGGCATTTTTTCCTATTTTGTTGCCTTCCAACATGGAATTAAAAAATATTTTTTKGGGGGGTTTGTATCATTTGATTTACACAACATGCCTACCACTTTGAAGATGCAAAATATTTTTGGGTGTGAAACAAGCAAGAAATAAGACAAAAAAACAGAACTTGAGCGTGCATAACTATTCACCCCCCCAAAGTCAATACTTTGGATAGCCACCTTGTGCAACAATTACAGCTGCAAGTCTCTTGGGGTATGTCTCTATAAGCTTGGCACATCTAGCCGCTGGAATTTTTGCCCATTCTTCAAGGCAAAACTGCTCCAGCTTCTTCAAGTCGGATGGGTTCCGCTGTTGTACAGCAATCTTTAAGTCATACCACAGATTCTCAATTGGATTGAGGTCTGGGCTTTGACTAGGTCATTCCAAGACATTTAAATGTTTCCCCATAAACCACTCGAGTGTTGCTTTAGCAGTATGCTTAGGATCATTGTCCTGCTGGAAGGTGAACCTCCGTCCCAGTCTCAAATCTCTGGAAGACTGAAACAGGTTTCCCTCAAGAATTTCCCTTTATTTAGCGCCAAAAATGCCATCCTTCTTGTACAGTGATGCCAAAGAGAACAATGAAATATAGTTTCTATTCTATTCTGTAATTTCTGTTCAACGATGAAGATTGATGTTATATGTTCAAATCTTATTTCTTCAGAGGTGGGGGGGG
Source organism: Salvelinus sp. IW2-2015 (assembly GCF_002910315.2). Classification (NCBI taxonomy): domain Eukaryota; kingdom Metazoa; phylum Chordata; class Actinopteri; order Salmoniformes; family Salmonidae; genus Salvelinus; species Salvelinus sp. IW2-2015. The sequence continues at coordinate 46,734 of NW_019942507.1, forward strand.
GGGGGTGTAGGCTTTTACCTATGCTGTTGATAATTGCATTTCACCTATACTGTTGATCAGCTCTCTCCAACCTTGTTCCTGGAGATCTACCGCCCTGTAGGTTTTCACTCCAACCCTAATATAGCACAGCTGATTGTAATAATTAACTGGTTGATAAACTGAATAAGATTAGTTACAAATGGGGTTGGAGGGAAAGCCTACAGGAGGCCGAGGGTAGCTCTCCAGGAACAGGGTTAGAGAGCCCTGCTGTTGATGGACTTAAAGGGATTCTCTGGTACTTTTGTATACTTTTTAGCCAGTAGTTCTGAAAGTAGCACTCACGAGCCAAAAGTGGTCCCATAAAATGTCTTATTATGCCACATATGTGCAGATATGTGCACCATGTCATTGCATAATCTGTGTCTTGCTAGCTGTCGCTCATATGAACAGGGGCTGAAGCTCATTGGTTGAACTCAAAATGCTAGGGAGCTGGCCCACGTGGGGGAAAACGTAGGGAAAATGGCGCATCACAGCTTCCAGGAAAACAGTTGTTTCAATCTAGGGATTTCGTGGCTAATTTGAGGTAATTCTACTCATAGATGTATGAACTACACATTGACATATCCAGCCCAAAGTAGGAGGTTTAAAAAATACTTATTGTCGCCAAAGTTCTGTTAACTAGAAGTGGCATGGTTTCAATTCACCACAAAGGGGCAGCAATAACCCACTCTTTCACTTTTCACAAGAGAGGAGGATACACTACAACGTTCTGCTCGTTCTTAAAGCTGATACTTTGGCTTGCAAAATTGACACCAAGTTAATGTCTATAGCATAGCTATATGTTTGTGTAACTGTGCAGGATCATTTTGTGGATGTGCAAACTGCAAAATTACATTGACTTTTGTCTGATGTGAAGTAATGCAAATGTATGATGTGAGAAATACTGATGTTACATTTCAAATATTGATGTTATAACAGAAGTAGCTATGTTGCCCCCAAGGTGCCCCCAGATGTGAATATTGTATAACTACTCATATGTCTGCCATTTTGTTATTCTAGAATTGATCATTTCCTTTTCCTTCCAACCTGACAATGGAACTTCATAACCTTTGTTTTTTTTCGTTAGTGGCTGGGTAAACCAATCCTTCCCTAGCAAATGGAGTGCATCGATACTAGACAGACGCCCTAAGTATGATTAGATACGGTCCCCGACGACGTCTGTGTAGTAGACTGTCAGAACCTCGTTTAAAACGAGGTTCATTTTAATTGGTTTTAAACCTAAAACGAGGTGGCATTTGAACAAATAAATCCCAGTTAGCTTAAATAAAGAAGAGAAGTAAAAAATCAAATAAATATAATAAACAGAGGGGTGGAAGTCTGAGGATCGTTCAACTGACAGAGAGAGAGATGGTCGTTAAGCCTTCTCCTTCCTTTCAGTTCCCGGCCCGCTATTGGATTGGCTGCCACAATCAGAGCTGAATTAGGCCTAATATTTATTTCCAGAAACAATTGTACATGTTTTTGCGGGCGCTTTGATTGAACTCCCGGCAGACATGCTGTAGACAGATGTTTAGATGACCTCATGTTTGAAGTAATGTTGATTATGGAAGGGGTGCTGCTTGGCTCTTTCTCTAAATCAACCCCCTCCGAACCCCCCAGCTCCCTTCGCTAGACTATGTGTCTCAGACAGAGAGGAGAGGTACATCCTTCAGAATGGTCACACACAGTCGAGTGGGAGGTGTTTTGGCTCAGAGGAAGAGGAGATATTTACATTTCTGAAACAATTTCTTTGACAGACAGATGTCAGTAGGGTTGTGGGTGGCTGGGTAAAAATGAAGCATGACAGGCGTATGACAAGCCATCAACATAGTTCTGGGACGGCTTGTCTAACAAACACCACATTGTGTGAATGCAAATCTACAGATAAATAGCTGTCCAGACTATAAAGTAGAATACAAATGATGTCATTTAACTCTCTGTGGGTAAATTCATTCTTCTGATGTTCTTCCTTTATGAAGCAGCCATTCTATTGCATGTTACTCTGTTGACTCTGGTTGCTTCCCAAATGGAACCCTATTCCCTATAGAGTACCACAGTGTGAGTCATAATACCCATAAAACCTAGCGGTCAAACAGGGAAATGGTTCCAATCGTTTTTCCACCATTCATTTTTCCCATAGGGGATTTTAGAAACACTTAAAATAAGGGCTGTGTTTCGTGTATTCTTACCTTGGCGTGATGTTTTGATAACCGTGTAACTGTCTGGGACAAGGTGACTTTTATCAATATATTCGCCTGTATTTACCCCCCAAAAATGAAATGCTAATTAGCTGCTAATGTGGCTCTCGTAAAAAACTACAAATGCCATGATGATCTGGATGAGACTGCGAATCGAGGAAAAGGTAAGAATCTCTGGATTAACTATCTAATATTAGCTACATTTTGTAATGAATAAATTGACAATTCTGTGAACTGACACCTTTGCTAATAGTACCTGTTAGCAAAGGTGTCAGCTAGAGACGACGAGCAGGAGCTTGCTGGGATTTCTAGTCTTGCATGATGTCTACTTTGATGCTAATTAGCATTTTTCGAATCTGAGAGTAAATAGAGGCGAATATATTAATAAAAATCACCTTGTCCGAGAGAGATTTACATATTTATCAAAACTTCACTCCAGGGTAACACTACACGAAACACAGCCCTTATTTTAAGTGAACAATGGAAAAAACATTATTGGAACCATTTCCCTGTTTTGACCGCTAGGTTTTATGGGTATCATGACCCCTCCACTGTGGAGCTCTATATCGCGCACTACTTTTGAGTCCCATGGGCCCTGGTCAAAAGTAGTGCACTACGCAAACAAATAGGGGGCCATTTGGTCGTGTGTAACCTGACAGAAACTACCTCATTTAGATTTTAGAATGGGGAACAAAGTTGACTACAACCAGGCTTGAGGTGTAATGGGAACAAATGTAACATGGACCCATGGAAGCCATGCTTCCTAAAACAGATCTGATACGTCCTAGCGGTCTTACAGGTATAAGATCCAGCTAAAATGGGCAAAGCTGAAATGCTGCATGTTTTAAAGTAGAAATACCAACTCATGCCATCTTGGTTGTGAGACATACTGATGTTATTGATTGGGGGGAAAACATTTCTGTTTTTTGTTTGTTGTTGCAGTAAATTGGTTGTTAATTTCTGTCTCAAAGGAGATATTGTGCCATTTGATAGATATCTAATGTTCGCATAAATGAGGACTGTAGGCTACCTGTTAATGAGCAGTTTGTGTGAGGAGAGAGTGGTTGGGTGGCCTAGTGGAGATTTAGTCAGTGCTGTAATGTACGACCCTCAGACCAGCCGCTGACGTTATCTTAATGACATGATTAATGGAACTAGGTCACTGACTGAGTGGGGGAGCGTAGCGCGCAGTGTGTAGGAGGAAACTTCTCTATTGTGATCACTAAATAGTTCAAGATAGCAGTAAACGCACACACAAAGGCCCACACACACACGCACACACACACACAGGCCTACACACACACACACACGCACGCACAGACACACACACAGGCCCACACACACAGACACACACACGCACACACAGACACACACACGCACGCACACACAGACACACACACAGGCCTACGCACGCACAGACACACACGCACGCACACACACGCACGCACACACAGGCCATCAATCATGCATGTTAGGTTGCTGTGAGCAGTAAGGATAATTGCGGTGTTATGTTAGGAGCATAATCAGCAGGATAATTATGATTGTTCGACATGGGAGGCTGTGCCTGGACTATCGCTAGTCTCATTTACCAAGGAACAATTATTACAATGAGTTGAGGGAAGTGCAGCCAGTCTGTGGTTGTAACTTGTAAAGGGACAACGTTTTGGGTAATATTGTGAATGTGTACTTGGATGTTCTCTGTATCGTTCTCATCCGTATTTTTTTTTGCGACAGCTGTGATGGAAACAGGAAGTTTGGCCAGGATGTTGTAAACGCCGACAGATCATTTGACATGGTGGGGTGTTTTTTGTGTCTGTACAATTAATTATGCGAGGAATGGCGATGGAAACACTTTTATGAGCAGATATTGATATAATGATCATATCGAAGTAAACTTAGAGTCACGCGATGATATGGTGTGTGGTCCTCCCACTACAATTCAGGAAGCATGCAGTTTATTAGGCTACAGATGAAATAAGTTCTGATGAACTTCACAGGGTGGTGAAAATGCACGGGGATGAGCTTGATGTTCCTTTCCAATAAATATCGAAGGTATTATTCTGGTGACATGCTTGACTGCCCTTTGACAAATAAACATATTATCCACAATATCATTATCTTATCTGTATCTGCGATCTGTTTATGGCGTCAAATGAGCCTCTAAAGTCCATTGCACACAAGATGGCTCTATTGAGCAAGATGAAACATCATTGAGCAAGCAAACACTGAGCCACGAGCAGAGGATGGGTCCCGCGAGCAGAGGATGGGTCCCGCGAGCAGAGGATGGGTCCCGCGAGCAGAGGATGGGTCCCGCGAGCAGAGGATGGGNCGCGAGCAGAGGATGGGTCCCGCGAGCAGAGGATGGGTCCCGCGAGCAGAGGATGGGTCCCGCGAGCAGAGGATGGGTCCCGCGAGCAGAGGATGAGTGCCGCTAGAGCACAGACTAGTCGAGAGCGCAACGGATGTCTCCTGCGAGCGGACAGGATGTCTCCTGCGAGCGGAAAGGATGGGTCCTGCGACCTGACAGGATGGGTCCGGCGAGCGGACAGGATGTCTCCGGCGAGCGGACAGGATGTCTCCGGCGAGCGGACAGGATGGGTCCGGCGAGCGGACAGGATGCCTGCTGCGAGCGGACAGGATGCCTCCTGCGAGCGGACAGGATGTCTCTTGTGGCAGATGTCTGTGGAGGGGTTCTTGACCACGCTCTGGCTGTTCTCCAGACAGCGGTAATGCTGGAATGTGTCCCAGGCACCGTTGGTGGCCAGGTCACCTCCCTCAGAACCGTTGGTGGCCAGGTCACCTCCCTCAGAACCGTTGGTGGCCAGGTCACCTCCCTCAGAACCGTTGGTGGCCAGGTCACCTCCCTCAGAACCAGTGAACATCTCCAAGTTCTTACAGTGGGACATCAGCACAATCTATAGACAGCACAGAAAAATACAGAAGATGGAACTAGATTTAGTATGGAGTCGAAGGGCTGAATCCCAACTTCAAATCCTTGTAGCTCGAAGTTCTATGCATGATTTACCGAACTAACCGAGTCAATGAGTGTATATGGGCGCTGGACATCACTGAGTGCAGAGGAGAGGGGCAAGCTCAGACGAACAGTGTTGTCCATCCCTGCCTCAACACTGGTCTGGGGAGCACCACATATCTGAGGAGATAAGAGAGAGAGGGATGTTGCAAAACACTGCACTAAATCACACACAAGAAAAGTGTTTGCAAACAAAACACAGGCCTGTAATACAGGGTGTATACAGACTGAGTAGACTAATATACACAAAACATACACTGAGTGTACAAAACATGACCAGTATCAGACTCAGAGCGTCACTATTGTATATCATACACTGCAACTGGAGGGACACCAGTTCACACCCATTCAGCATCATTCACACCGTCTTAAACCTTAGTCCCACCCATCTCGTTAAGGATTCACGTGAGTCCATGTGCTAATCAGAGTGAGTAAGGTAGTGTAGTAAACAACCTTTTCCTTCATCTTGTTCAACTGTTGCCATGCACCTGCAAATAAGATTGCTCAGATGTGCGAGTGCCTTTTGAATTAGTGTCGTAAACAACCAACGTTTTCAAGACTAAATGGTGAAAGTTGTAGCCTAAAATAAGGAAAAACTTTAGGTAAAAATACACTTTATAAAGAATGTAAGATGAATAAAAGTAGTGCAAATCATGTTGGTGGTAAATTAAATAATCAAAATATGTGTTGTTTATGCTTTACATATCAAGTGTTGTCGTCATCCACACTGCTGCTTTGGTCACATGAGATGTTAGCAGCTTTCCACCACAGTGTTTGTGTCCTGGGTGGCGTCCTGGTAAAACTAGGTCATTATCCTCTGCATAGTTGTTGATGAAGTTCACCACTCGCTGCAAGTCCTCATGCTTCAGGTGTAACCTGTTCTTGCTTGCGATGGAAACACGTTGAACTTTAGATTTTTATTCAGTACATTGAAACTACTTTCATCACGCACTGATGTTTATCTGCAACAAGTCCTTTGCTGGAAAATGCACATATTTTCTTTATGCAGATTTTAGAATATTCGCATGAAAATCTCTCGCCAATTGGATGGAAACCTAGCGACAGACATATAGTGCTGGGGTGATGTGACTGTCGGGAAGTAGAGGTCAAATTCTTATTCAATGAAAGTAGTTCATCTTTGTGGCTTTTTAAAATAATATATTCCATTCAGAAGAAATTGTACCGGTAATGTACATGGGAAAAGACAGTGAGACGTCTCAGTGAATTCCGTTGTAATAGAAAAGTGAAGTGAATACATACAGAATACACGGCAACAAAGCAGACCTGGGAGAGAAATCAGTTAAACAAGCCATGCTTAATTGAGCACTTAGTCTAAGTAGTCAAGGGGCAAGGTGAGAGTGACCCTGGTAGAAAGTGTGTGTGTGTTTCCGCCTCTGTCTGTGTGTGTTTGTGAGTGTTTATGCTCCTGTGTGCGTGTGTATACGACTAAACCTGTGTAGTAGTGATGGGGGGGAAAAATTGATACAGTTACAATGGCTTGCGAAAGTATCCACCCCCGTTGACATTTTTCCTATTTTGTTGCCTTACAACCTGGAATTAAAATAGATTTTTGCGGGGGTTTGTATCATTTGATTTACATAACATGCCTACCACTTTGAAGATGCAAAATATGTTTTATTGTGAAACAAACAAGAAATAAGACAAAAAAACTGAAAACTTGAGCGTGCATAACTATTCACTCCCCCGAAGTCAATACTTTGTAGAGCCACCTTTTGCAGCAATTACAGCTGCACGTCTCTTGGGGTATGTCTCTATAAGCTTGACACATCTAGCCACTGGGATTGTTGCCCATTATTCAAGGCAAAACTGCTCCAGCTCCTTTAAGTTGGATGGGTTCCGCTGGTGTACAGCAATCTTTAAGTCATACCACAGATTCTCAATTGGATTGAGGTCTGGGCATTGACTAGGCCACTCCAAGACATTTAAATGTTTTCCCATAAACCACTCAAGTGTTGCTTTAGCAGTATGCTTAGGATCATTGTCCTGCTGGAAGGTGAACCTCCGCCCCAGTCTCAAATCTCTGGAAGACTGAAACAGGTTTCTCTCAAGAATTTCCCTGTATTTAGCGCCATCCATCATTCCTTCAATTCTGACCAGTTTCCCAGTCCCTGCCGATGAAAAACATGGTGTTTTCGGGGTGATGAGAGTTGTTGGGTTTGCGCCAGACATTGCATTTTCCTTGATGGCCAAAAAGCTACATTTTAGTCTAATCTGACCAGAGTACCTTCTTCCATATGTTTGGGGAGTCTCCCACATGCCTTTTGGCGGACACCAAACGTGTTTGAGTATTGTTTTCTTTAAGAAACTGCCTTTTTCTGGCCTCTCTTCCGTAAAGCCTAGCTCTGTGAAGTGTACGGCTTAAAGTGGTCCTATGGACAGATACTCCAATCTCCGCTGTGGAGCTTTGCAGCTCCTTCAGGGTTATCTTTGGTCCCTTTGTTGCCTCTCTGATGAATTCCCTCCTTGCCTGGTCCTGAGTTTTGGTGGGTACCCCTCTCTTGGCAGGTTTGTTGTTTGTCTATTTTTTTAATCATGGATTTAATGGTGCTCCGTGGGATTTCTTTTTATAACCCAACCCTGATCTGTACTTCTCCACAACTTTGCCACTGACTTGTTTGGAGAGCTCCTTGGTCTTCATAGTGCCGCTTGATTCGTGGTGCCCCCTGCTTAGTGGTGTTGCAGACTCTGGGGCCTTTCAGAACAGGTCTGTATATATACTGAGATCATGTGACAGATCATGTGACACTTAGATTGCACACAGGTGGACTTTATTTAACTAATTATGTGACTTCTGAAGGTAATTGGTTGCACCAGATCTTATTTAGGGCCGTCATAGCAAAGGGGATGAATACATATGCACGCACCACTTTTCAGTTTTACAGTTATTTTTTTCATTTTACTTCACCAATTTGGACTATTTTGTGTATGTCCATTACATGAAATCCCCCCAAAATATATTTAAATTACAGGTTGTAATGCAACAAAATAGGAAAAAGGCCAAGGGGGTGAATACTTTTGCAAGGCACTGTACATAACGGGATATTATTTTGGAGATATATTGTATTGTATCATTTTGACAATATTGCATTATTATTTTTGCACTAGTTGGCTGGGCCTGCACCAAAACTCCAGTATGTTTCCTTCATAGCTTGTTCCTCACTGGCTCAAATTAAGATCCTACATGTGTGTGTGCGTGCGTCGTGTTCCCTGTGTATGTTGACGTGTATGAAAAGCTTTATATTTTGGAAGGACCGCTCCTGTCCTGTGTCCAGGCAGAGGCAGCCCAGTCTCTGTTTTAGACCCCACTAATTAAGTTACAAGAGGCAACATCTTGGCTCTGGGAGTAGAGTTGTGATGGCAACCCTGCACAATGATCATCACCATCCGGATGTCTCTATTCCAGCAGGGATTCATTTTAACAAAGCTGAACTCTCCACTTCAGAACAATGCTCTTCTATAACAAGATCTTAATCAACTGAGGTACTCAAAGTGCTTTACATAGTAAGGGGGAAAGTCACCTCATCCACCACCTGGGTGATGCACGCAACCATCAGGTGGATAGGTGAGGTGTGATATATGAGGGGGGATGATTAGATGGCCAGGTTGTGAGTTTAACCATGACACCAGGGTTAACACCCCTACTGTTACGATAAGTCCCATGGGATAATGACCACAGAGAGTCAGGACACCATTTTAATGTCCCATCCAAAAGACTGTGGCACCCTATGCAGGGCAATGTCCCCATCACTGCCATGGGGCATTGGGATCTTCTTAGACCAGAGAGAATAATGCTTCCTACTGGCTCTCCAGCACCACTTTCAGCAGCATCTGGTCTCCCATCTAGAAACCAATCAGGACTGACCCTGCTTAGCTTCAGAAACAAGCCAGCAATGGGATGCAGGGTGGTATGCAAAGCCATGGACTTTAGCTATAAATTGACAGTGAACTTGCTGAACTATGGCATCTGTGATAGTGTACTATAGACCACTAACTGTGCATTATCAGTGATTGTTCAGATTGAGATGAAGCATAATAGCATGTTTACTGCATGTGATTGCCTAAACAATTTGTTTGATTTGTGATGCAAAAATGTTGAGGGCAAACTAAGGCCTTTATTTTCAACTGATTTTGATGCAAAAATTTAAAGTTCAGATAATTACAAACCTTGTGTTTCTACTGGAAATGCAGAAATATAAATAAACATAAGTTCTGTAAAAAAAAATATGTTTTTAAAGACCCAAAGAAAGAACCCTTGGCACTGTGTGTGTGTGTGTGTGTGTGTTGTGGTGTGTGTGGTGTGTGATTGTGTGGTGTGTGTGTGTGTGTGTGTGTGTGTGTGTGTGTGTGTGTGTGTGTGTGTGTGTGTGTGTGTGTGTGTGTGTGTGTGTGTGTGTGTGTGTGTGTGTGTGTGTGTGTGTTTGTGGTTGCTGCGTGTTGCGTGCCGTGCGGTGCGTGCGTGCGCGTGTGTGTGTGTGTTTTTTTTCTCTGGATGAGCTGTACACTGGGAGAACACAGGTTTTACAGTAAGCCCCTGCCAAGATCCAGCCTCTTCATTTAGCTCTCAGTTCCACCATGCAGACAGACCCTTACACACACCACTTTTCCTACCTCATCCCCTCTGTAACTGTATCACAGACCCCTTTTCCTACCTACCTCATCCCCTCTGTAACTGTATCAAGATGACGAGTGTTTAGGCCAGTGCAGTAATCACAATGTGATTTGTTGTGCTCGTGAGCCAATTTGTGTCTAATGCATGGGGGAAATATCCTGTGTGTGTGGGGAGAGATGTGTGTAAGAGCATCTTGCGACGAGGCTTTGGTTAGGTAAGTTCAAATGTATAGACACGTTTGATTATGTGTGAGGTGGAGCGTGTCGAGTATGACATGGGTTTAGGAAGAGGACGTTGGCAGAGAAAGAGGTAACATTTGATAATGAGAAACAACTGAACTCATTTGGAATTTGTTTACAATTTCATTATCCCTTCAAAAGGGACAAGAGCCTCACATTGAAATCAAGGCAGACACAAATTGTGAACATAAAGGGAATAAAGACAACTATGCCCTGGCTAGAAATAATGTTGTAAAACTATTGTTGTGTCATGGAAAGGAGCAGGTATCATGACACAAGGCGAGACCCAGATGCAGACACAGGAGGCAGATGGTTAGAGTTAAAGATGTTTAATAAATCCAAAGGGAATAGGCAAGAGAATGGTCGTGGACAGGCAAAAGGTCAAAACCAGTTCAGGAGGTACCGAAGGGCAGGCAGGCTCGAGGTCAGAGCAGGCAGAATGGTCAGGCAGGCGGGCATGGAGTCCAGAAAACAAGCAAGGGTCAGAACCGGGAGGACTAGCAAAAAGAGAAAAGGCAAAGCAGGAAAATGGGAAAATCACTGGTAGGCTTGAACATTCAAGACGAACTGGCACAGAGACAAGAAACACAGGGATAAATACACTGGTACAGAGAGACAGGAAACACAGGGATAAATACACTGGTACAGAGAAACAGGAAACACAGGGATATATACACTGGGGAAAACAAGCGACACCTGGAGGGGGTGGAGACAATAACGAGGACAGGTGAAACAGATCAGAGTGTGACAGCAGGGTGTGACAGCAGGTTCTGTCACGGCGGTGGTCTTCACACCTCCCCAGTTGTTAGTGTCTTATATGGTGTTTCTGTGAGAAGAACTGACTGACCTGTACTCTACCTATTGGTATTACATTTTAAACATTTGGCAGAAGCTCTTATCCAGATCGACTTACAGTCAGTAGATTGATTTCAACTGAAGTAGTTATTAACTAACTGTACTGGGTTGTACATAATGTTTACTGCTACTTTCATTCTGATTGGACTGACTCATGTCTGGGCCATGTTCTATACAGCACACTAGCAAAACAAAAATGAGCATTTGTTTTTGGATAAGTGTAATTACAACTTGGTTAAAAGCCACTTTCAGACTTTAGAGCTGTGTGTAAAAAAAATACATCTGAACATTGAAAAAGATTTAGAGGAAATAATATTATATATATWTTTTTTTACAGCTAATTACTGTGCTTTGCTTTAATGGTTTACATTTAGCTGTTAATGTAACCTAAGACAACTCCACTAACAACAGTAACTTTCTAAAATCAACCGTGTGAATAAGGTGTCTTGCTTTGTGTGACTAGAGGGCAGAAGAGAGCTATGTGTCAGGCTAAATGCATAGTTTTTTAGTTTTTGCATCAGAAACACATTTTTAATCTTTCAGGGCATGACATTTACCTGAGTGTTGGCAATATGACGACAAGCCTCCGACGCAAAAAAAATTATGGTGGTATTCAGTTTATCTGCTGTCAATTTGAAATAATGTTAATCATTTTTTATATCAACTGACAATTATTTTATATCAATTGACAAAGATGTTTAAAGAAAACATTGCAAATAACTTCGGATCCTTGTTGCTGTACCATAATGGGTATGCCTCCTCCCACATGTTCTTACTAAAATACTTAGTTAACTACAGTACAGTAACACAGGATGCATCTCATATATAAAGACTTAGTTAGCTACAGTAACACAGGATGCATCTCATATATAAAGACTTAGTTAACTACAGTACAGTAACCAGGATGCATCTCATATATAAAGACTTAGCTACAGTAAAACAGGATGCATCTCATATATAAAGACTTAAGCTACAGTAACACAGGATGCATCTCATTATATAAGACTTGTTAGCTACAGTAACACAGGATGCATCTCATATATAAAGACTTAGCTACAGTAACACAGGATGCATCTCATATATAAAGACTTAGTTAGCTACAGTAACACAGGATGCATCTCATATATAAAGACTTAGTTAGCTACAGTAACACAGCATGCATCTCATATTAAAGACTTAGTTAGCTACAGTAACACAGGATGCATCTCATATATAAAGACTTAGTTACTACGTAAGTAACACAGGATGCATCTCATATATAAAGACTTTTAGCTACAGTAACACAGGATGCATCTCATATATAAAGACTTAGACTACAGTAACACAGGATGCATCTCATATATAAGACTTAGTTAGCTACAGTAACACAGGATGCATCTCATATATAAAGACTTAGTTAGCTACAGTAACACAGTGCATCTCATATATAAAGACTTATAGCTACAGTAACACAGGATGCATCTCTATATAAAGACTTGCTACAGTACACAGATGCATTCATATATAAGACTTAGTTAGCTACAGTAACACAGGATGCATCTCATTATAAAGACGTAGTTAGCTACAGTACCACAGGATGCATCTCATATATAAAGACTTAGTTAGCTACAGTAACACAGGATGCATCTCATATATAAAGACTTAGTTAGCTACAGTAACACAGGATGCATCTCATATATAAAAGTGTGAGTTAATTACAGAGAAAAGACGACAGTTTAACTATAGTACACATGTGGTAAAATCCTCAGTTCTTCTCTATGGCTCTAGCAGTGCAAAAGTGACCATGGGTGGACCAGAGAGGCCAGAGGCAAAATATAGGGACAAATATATTATGTCCTGTAGGTGTTCAGGTCAATATAGGGACAAATATATTATGTTCTCTGTAGGTGTCTCAGGTCAATATAGAGACAAAATATATTATGTCTCTGTAGGTGTCTCAGGTCAATATAAGGGACAAATATATTATGTCTCTGTAGGTGTCTCAGGTCATAATAGAGGGACAAATATATTATGTCTCTGTAGGTGTCTCAGGTCAATATAGAAGAGACAATATATTATGTCTCTGTAGGTGTCTCAGGTCAATATAGGGACAAATATATTATGTCTCTGTAGGTGTTCTCAGGTCAATATAGGGACAAATATATTATGTCTCTGTAGGTGTCTCAGGTCAATATAGGGACAAATATATTATGTCTCTGTAGGTGTCTCAGGTCAATATAGGGACAAATATATTATGTCTCTGTAGGTGTCTCAGGTCAATGGTTCAATAGCTTTCACATTATCTCCAACCTTGGTCTGTGACTACTGCTTTGTGTGTTACTGTGATGTTGAGATGTTGAAAGGTTAAAATAATGTATTCACTGCTGTGTCAGTCGCACACCATTTAACACAGTCCTGGCCTCGTTGGAAAGGATCACAAATCCACATCAAAAACAGGAGGATTTTATGCCGATTTTCTTTACCTAAAAGATCATTTCTCAGATCATCACGTCTCCGTCCCAAATGGAAGCCTATTCCCTATATAGTGCACTACTTTTAACTGGGACCCATAGGGCTCTGGTCATAAGTTGTGCACTATGTAGGGAATAGTGATTACTGGAATTACTGGAACGGTTTTCCAAGAACAGGAATTCATACTGAAACCATCAATATGTTAGGAAGAAGTGGAGCACACTGAGGGAGCACGCAGAGGGAGCACAGCAGCTCACTGGCTGGTTGTAGTAGGGGGGGAGGGAGAGTAGTGGATTAGAGAGGAGGAAAAAGGGGGAGAGAGGGATGGATGGGGGGGGTTAATTGAGAAGGGTTACGTTGTCAGTGGTTTGACAGAAGCGCTGATCACTCAGCCGTGCGTGTGTATGCATGTACTGTGTGAGTGTGTGAGTGTGTTTGTGAGAGTGTGAGTGTGTGAGTGATGCTTTCTCGATAAGAACAATCCCCCAGAAGCCTTTGGCAGAACAGAACACACAGGTCGGTGAGGCGCCCTTTCCACTGTGGGTACGTTCCAAATGACTTATAGTGGACTACAAAGGACCAGGGTTCCATTTGAGATGCACTCAGTCAGGGGGCTGTATGGGGCCGGGGGGACGAATTTATGTTAATGTCTTCAAAAGGGGGGAAAATATAACTGGTCTCTTACAAGGGATGGTCTACATGTCCAAGGAGGATGTCCTGAATATGCATCAGCGGGGGAGGTCATTTTAAATCCTAAAGTTTAGGGTAAGGTTTTTGCATGCGTGTACATGGCAGGGGAGGTGATAACTCCTCACTAAGTAAATGTCTTCCTTTGCTACATGAGTATTTTCCGTCTTCCTCTGACTTGCTACCTCCCAGGAAGAGGTCTTCGGTGGCCCCCATGGGTGCTCTGTTTTCCTCTGAATGGCTGTTCACTGAGGTGCCAAACAGAACTACTCTCTCTTCGGCAGCAGCCTCACTGTATGGGGCCCAGGGGACAATCTGTCCCGGACACTCATTTATCACCTCATATCCAGACCAATGCAGACTGACACACACACACACACACACACACACACACACACACCACACCCACACACACACACACACACACACACACACACACACACACACACACACACACACACACACACACACACACACACACACACACACACACACACAACACACACACACCACACACACACACACACACACACATAAACACTTAAGAACTATGCTTGTTTGTCTGTCATGATTTTCAAAAATTGCTTTGAGTTAATGGCAAGGCTTTTCTTAAAGGAAATGTCTCCATGTGATTCTGCACAGACCAGTGCCCCTTTCTATAAATGTTTTGTTTAGTAATTTTAAGTTTCTTGCCTCACAAAATGATTTATAATTTATGCTGTAGTTGCTCAGAAATGCATCATTTAGGATACATGAATTCTAAGGAGCAGTTATGTGTCGTAGTTTTAAAGTTCTGGCAAAGTTTGATAGAAAAGATGTATTGTATTTGAACATGCAGATTGTATTTTTTTATTTTATGAAATAAAGAAAATGCATAATACAAAATATCAGAAAATATGTATTATTATGTAGCAATGCTTTAGTAAAAGAATAAACTAAATACAGTATTATAATGCATTTCATTTGTACACAGTATCTTATTATATAGAAATAATATTACATTTGACTACTAGTATATACACAATTATACTTGTACTGTATATTATTATTATTATTATTATTATGATGATGGATGATGATTGTTACACCTTTTAGACTTGGCTGTTGGTTTTTCTGAATAAATCGAAAGGGGACAGGGTTAATTAGAGGAAGAGGCAGATGGAGAAGCATTTTATAACCCAAACATCCTCGTCCTGGGTACAGGACTGGGGCTGCTCCCACTTCCCAGATGTCTGTCTGCTGTCTGATAGATTGAACCAGAGCTGGACAGAGAACAGTTAGAAAATAACCCATCGAGAGGGAAACGGCATTTCAGATCAGGGACTAGGTCAGACAGACAGGGAGAGGGGGATGAAATGGCACAGATACAGACGGAAGAGGAGAAAGAGAGAGGTGGCTGATAGAGCTATTCAGGAAGAGAGGGAGGGAGGGAGGAAACGTTTGATAGAGGGGGAGGAGGATGAGGGGAAGAGGAGGAGGGAGGAGGATGGGTAGAAGGAGGGAGGAGGAGAGATTGGGTTTTCCTGCAGGCTGCTCTGCTCTTGGTCCAGTCTTGCACATAATAATATGAGAATCACTCAGTCAGAGGCTACGTCCCTGGTCAAAAGTAGTGCACTATGTAGGGAATAGGCTAGGTTGCCATTTGGGGCATACTCAGAGTGTGGGCGGTACAGTTTGAGCCAGAGAGTTGTTCAGAAGCCTATCAGGTTGTGGATGAGACCCATCAGAATAGAACAGGGCCGAAAAAGAGCTACATAAAAAGAAAGTAGTCATTGGTTGAAAGAAATATGTATTTAACCTTCATTTAACTAGGCAAGGACTCTACAGCAGAGTAGATACAGTACAATATGCTTTTTGCTAGGCAGTTAACGTTAGCTAACGCCAGTTGACTGTACCTGCACCAAAACCCTGGTATTTTGTCCTTCTTTAGCTTGTTCTCCATCTTGTTTTTAAATGATGAGCCAACATGTCAGCACTTTTATTTTCTTTGTTTCCATGCACTTTGATTTGATGTAGCCCTACGTTAAATGTACGATGTCCTTGACTTTCTTGAAAGACATCCCCCAAATAAAATGCATTATGACTGATCAACATTTGTTTTTTCATGCTCTCTCTTGTCTCTGCAGCAGACATATGGTGAGCCATGAGAAATATGTTTGGAAAATCGAATCGCAATACATAGAATAGTGAGAATACATATCGTATCGGCACCTAAGCATCATGATAATGTCTTATCTTAGCTTCACATTGAGGTTGGTCTTGGTGTACTGTAGCTTCACATTGAGGTTGATCTTGGTGTACTGTAGCTTCACATTGAGGTTGATCTTGCTGTACTGTAGCTTCACATTGAGGTTGGTCTTGCTGTACTGTAGCTTCACATTGAGGTTGATCTTGGTGTACTGTAGCTTCACATTGAGGATGATCTTGGTGTACTGTAGCTTCACATTGAGGTTGGTCTTGGTGTACTGTAGCTTCACATTGAGGTTGGTCTTGGTGTACTGTAGCTTCACATTGAGGTTGATCTTGGTGTACTGTAGTTTCTCTCCAGTAGACAAAGAAAGAGAAAAAAGGAGCTCATATTTGCTTTATTCACGACTGAATGAGAATTAGTGTTGGCTCTCTGCCAGGTATGTCTAATGAGCAAACAGTGAGTTACATCATCCTGAGGTTGATAATTGGAGTTAATTAACTTGATTAGAACAACCCTCTTCCGCTCTCACCTCGGCTAGGAACTAAGCCCACTGCTCTGCTATAGGCTGCGTCCAAAATTCACCATATTCCCTATATAGTGCAATAGTTTTGACCGGGTCCTAAAGGGCTCACGTCAAAAGTAATGCATTATAGGGGAATAGGGTGCAATTTGGGACACAGTAATAGGCTACATGCCTGTCAGAACTGAAGAACGCTCTCAACTGGTTCCAGATTGAACCTGGGTTCAAATACTGTTTGAAATCTTTCAAATACGTTGAGTGTTTGCTTTACCCTGCCTGGAAATGCCACTTCCCAAAAGGGACACTTTTGCATTATAGTTTTTTTCCTATTGATTCCATTACATCAGGCAAGCTCAATCAAGCCCAGCTAAAGCATTTGAAATTATTTCAAATAGTACTTGAACCCAGGTCTGACTTGTTCTGTGATTCTTTCTCTCCTGTCTCACTGTGGTGTGTTTAATGTGGAATAAATACAACCAAGGAAGGAAGGAGGAATGAACACCCACTGATGTTTGATTTAGCTCCATTTTGTTATTTTGTTGAGAGGAATTTTTAGCTGCTGAGAGGAGAAGAGAGGAGGGGAGTGAGGGTTCATGGCTCTGTCCCAAATGGTACCCAGCTCCTTACATAGCCCCCTACATTTGGCCGGGGCCCATAGGGATCTCTTCAAAAGTAGTGCACTATGTAGGGAATAGGGAGCCTTTTGTGTCAGAGGAGAGAAGAGATTTACAGGGGTTTATTTGTCATTGTGAGTTTACACAGTTCCTGGTTGCATTGCTGTGCCGGGTGGAGTGAGTGAGTGAGGTTTGCCATCGGCCGTCTAAAAACAACAAGCATCTCCTGCCAAACTTCCTCGCTAATTAGCCAAGTATTTCACACGCTGCATCACATCAAAATACATTTAAAATTAACAAATGAAGCATGGTCCAAGAAGTGGGGATGGTGCAGTGGGGTGTGTGTGTGGGGAGTGGGGTTAGGGGGACGTTTATTAGGTGGGTGTGTATGTGTAGAGGGGTACTTGTTCCAACACAGGGGGTTGGTCACTTTCAAAATAACTCTCACTACCTACAGTGCCTTCAGAAAGTATTCACACCCTTTGACTTTTTCCACATTTTGTTGTGTTACAGCCTGAATTTAACATTGATTAAATTTAGATGTATTTTGTCACTGGCCTATACACAATACACCATAACATCAAGGGGGGGAAATATTTTTTTGTTGTTGACATTTTTATAAATGAATGAAAAATGGAAAGCTGAAATGTCTGGAGTCTTGAGAATAAAAAGTGTTATGTTTGGAGCAAATACAACACATCACTGAGTACTATTTTCCATATTTTCAAACATAATGGTGGCTGCATCCTGTTATGGGTATGCTTGTAATCGTTAAGGACTGGGGAGTTTTTCAGGATAAAAAATAAATGGAACTAAGCACTAACAAAATCAGAGGAAAAACTGGTTCAGCATTCCACCAGACACTGGGAGACAAATTCACCTTTCAGCAGGACAATAATCTAAAACAACAAACACCAGGTCAAATATACACTGGAGTTGCTTACCAAGAAGACAGTGAATGTTCCTGAGTGGCCAAGTTACAGTTATGATTTAAATCTACTTGTTGTCTAGCAATGATCAGCAACCAATTTGAGCTTGAAGAATTTTTTAAAGAATAATGGGCAAATGTTGCACAATCCAGGTGTGGAAAGCTCATAGAGACTTACCCAGAAAGACTCAGGTGTAATCACAGCCAAAGGTGCTCCTACAAAATATTGACCCAGGGGTGTGAAAACTTGTGTATATGAGATATTTCTGTATTTCATTTTCAATAAATTTGCAAAAAAATTCTAAAAACGTTTTCACTTTGTCATTATGGGGTATTGTGTGTAAATGGGTTAGAAAACAAATCTATTCAATAGATTTTGAATTCAGGCTGTAAAACAACAAATTGTGTAATAAGTCAAGGGGTATGAATACTTTCTGAAGGCACTGTACCTCAGTTACACATTCATACATTTCAGCGATGCAGATTCAGAATTATTATTTTAGTCTACAACACAGCATTGCATTCAATCTGATGAGACATATTATTTACTCTAAATTCATTAGTATTAATTATGTTGTTTCCATTTGTTTATCAGTTAGGCCCCATAACTCATTGTTAGAGTTGGGATAAGAATGAAAGGAACGTGTCGAATTGTGTTTTAATTAAACCGCATAGTCTTGAATGTTGACTCTTAAACAGCGCTAGTATGTTTAACATTTTATCAGAACATTTCTTGGGAGAGTCAACTGGTTTCTTCAGTTTGAATAAAAATAAACCTCTTCAATTTGATCAAACAATGTCTGGGTTCTTTAAATGGTAATTATTTAAATTTCTTTTTTGGGCACATTTTCTGGGCCTACTTAAAATGTCTTAATTAACGTGTCTCAGTTGATTGTCATTAATAGCACATAAACATAATTTACAAAAGGTTGCCTCTCCATTTAAAATGGGAAGCTCTGAAAGCCAATGAATCATTGACAGGTTCTTTGACAGACAGCACTCAGAGTCTTTTGTACAGTAAGTCACCCATAGCTGTCGATTCAGGGTGTGTCCAACCAAGCTATCTGGGGGCCAAAGACCCAACTCAGCCGCTTTGTACTTTTACCTGGACAGTTTTTATTATTACAACAAGTGGAAATTAATCAATCTTAGTCACACACACACACACACACACACACACACACACAGTACCCACCCCTCATCTCCACCCTTCCACTGACGGGGGAGAATCTGTCACCGCGTCAGCCACAGCTAGTCTGGGGAGTTGAACTTGACTGAAACATATGTCTTCAATTTGAATAGCTCTCTCTCTCTCTCCGTTCGCTCCCCCCAGATGGCCTAAAGAGGGGAAGGTTGCCTGAGAAGCTGCGTTTCATGTAAGAATAATTAGTGTTAAGTAGCTGGGCGATCTGTTTGTTACGCTACAGCTGACACTTTGTTTGTGTTTCTTGAGGAGGATGATGGATGGAGCAGAAGTTGATGCTAATTAGCCTAAATTGTCACAAAGAATGTAAGAGGGGGGCCTGCGCCCAGTATGGCCCTGCGCCCGGCCCGGCGTGCTCACAACAGCCCAGCCCAGGACAGTTTCTATTGTTCCTGCCTCTTCGCACTTTGGGCGTAATTGAATGGAGCTTGTTGCCATTCATCATTGTTCTGGGCCGGGCATGGAGGCAAGAGGCAGAGGCAGGAAATAAATGGCTGGAGCTGGAGCAGGGTCGTATTCAATACGTACTAAACGGAAGAAAACAGACTGAAACAGGGAGGGAACACCTACCTGAACATGTCCAATAAGAAACACTTGTTTTTGTTTTCCTTTGCAGAATTTGTTTCTATGTTTGCACTAATGCTACAATGGGCACTAATGAATGCAGCGATGGAATTAAAACACACACGACCAGAGTCCAACGGGGCATGAAATTAATGTTTACCCAATGACTAGCCCCGGGGAAGATTAGCTGACATTTAAACCCCTCCCCCTCTCATCTTGTTTTTGTCTGACCACAGAAACAAGACCATTAGTGGAAATAGTGCCATTGTCAGCAACTTATGTCATCCCTATCCATCCCTATGTCATCCCTATACCATCCCTATTTCATCCCTATGCCATCCCTATACCATCCCTATGTCATCTCTATGCTTTCTCACAGGTTGATGGCCCCTAGTGTGTTCTTCCAGACTCTCACAGACTTGTTACTCTGTCACTTTGACATCATTGAATAAAAATGAGTCAAGCAGCACTTAGACCAGCAGGCCCCCTACCATATAAATTGGCTCTAGACCACGGATGGGCAACTGGCAGACCCCAAAAGGCGAGGGCCGGCTCTGACTGCATGTCCAGTCTAAATGGATGTATGGATGTGGGAATGCAGACCCGCGAGCCTCTCTGGCCCTTCCTGATGATTTCTGATATTTTGTGGCCTCCACCCCCATCAAAGTAGCCCACCTAGACCTAAACATTAGGCACTTGTGCAGATCTGAGAAGACTATATATATATATGTGTACAATACCAATGTGGTGACATTTCCCTCCTGGCCTATCAGAGAGAAAGATGGAATTCCCACCATATTGTTCTCTGTAGAGCTAAGGGTTGATTTGGGACTGTGTGGTGCCCGGGGTGTCCCCCTCTACTCAGTGTCGCTCACCTTAATTAGTCTTTACTGCTTTTCCCTCCCCGTTTATTTTCCCTCGTTTGCTGTTTCTCCTGCAGCAGAAAAAAAAGACGTGAGGAAATGACTTACACAAATACTTAGACCTGGAAATTGTGCCAGCAGCTATGCATTGGACTGAAACTTGCCCGACTTCGC
>NW_019942507.1:68898-70710 GCF_002910315.2 Salvelinus sp. IW2-2015
TGTGTGTGTGTGGTGTGGTGTGTGTGTGTGTGTGTGTGTGTGTGTGTGTGTGTGTGGTGTGTGTGGTGTGTGTGTTGTGTGTGTGTGTGTGTGTGTGTGTGTGTGTGTGTGTGTGTGTGTGTGTGTGTGTGTGTGTTTGGCTGTGTTGGGGTGTGGTGTGGTGTGTTGGGGTTGCGTGCGTAGCGTGGTCGATCAATGGGGTACTGGAGGACTGGAGATGGGGTATTGGAGGACTGGAGATGGGGGTACTGGAGGACTGGAGTTGGGGGTACTGGAGGACTGGAGATGGGGGTACTGGAGGACTGGAGATGGGGGTACTGGAGGACTGGAGATGGGGGTACTGGAGGAATGGAGATGGGAAACGCTGCTTTAGCCAACATGGAGTGCCAGATGTACAGGGTTTGGACCTTATACCACTATTCTAATGGTTCCATACACCAGGCAAGCTCAATCAAGCTCAGCTAAATTATGTGAAATTATTTCAAATGTGCTGAACAAAAATATGAACGCAACATGCAACAAATTTAACAATTTACAGTTCATATGAGAAATCAGTCAATTGAAATATTGTAGTATTTGAAACCAGGTCTGCGCTCCAACTTTGGTTGCAACACCCTCAGTGTCTGCCTCTCCCTTGTAGCCTGAACAGAACCCACGTTACATCTGCCAGTCAACAACCTTTAAAGCACGTACAATACAAAAAGGCCGTAAACAAAACGGCATGGTCAAAACGACCTAGAGTGGATATGTAGTGTGAAGTCATAGAACAGAGCAGGGTTATGGAGGTAAATACTGAGTGGATTCCAACATATGTTCAACCTAATATTGAGGGCCACACTGGCAGTGACACGTATGTGGGTTCCCTCCCTTGCAGCCTAATTCAGGATGAGTTGCATAGCCCTGTAGTGTGTGGTTCTGTACCCCTCTGGAGGTTTAATGATTTGGGCTTGTTTAAACAGTCACTGCCATCATCCGGCATCCGCTCACTTTGGCATTTTCCAACCAAAAGCTAATGTAACTCAACCTGATATTAGCATGCCTTAAATGTCATACCCAAATAAATCAGTGACTTCAAACCAAGTAATTGAGCTACACAATCCTTTAAAAAAAAATGTTTTGGTATGATTTTGAACTTTTTGCCATGATTTCAGGCTTCAAGATTTTAGCAGATACGTGTGGCCCACTATGCCGTCTGAGATTTGGGTTTGGGTGCTGATTCTGCTGTTTTATGTGGAGTGATGGGGGCAAGGGGTCACACTTCACGACACACGTGGGCTATACCAACGTCACAAAACATGGATACAGTCAACACACAGGAAACCAGTCACAACACACGCCGTATAACCCCCTACCAAAGCGAGTCACAACCGCGGTACATCACAACACAGCGTCTGCGGCGAGACTAGCCTGTCTACTCTGCTGTACCCCCACAGCCCATCACTGGGAACACAGGGTGCCATGGGTATTAGGCTTAGTCTCTAGGTCTAGGCCTTGTGGGCCTATTTTAGCACGGCTCCCATGTTCTACTGTATATCCCACTCATAGATATGTCCCACTTTTATTTCCATGCTGTCCCTCATTGCATAATGTTATTCCGAAGACCCATGCCAATAGTCCTACCTGCCCGTTTTCATGTTTTTACTTAAAATTCTGACACCTTAATTGATTCCTAATATGCTGCTGGAGGTAATACAATATGTAGTTCATGCGTTTACATCCTCTTGCTATACTTGTGAATCGAGAGTTTACCTGAATAACAGGAACATCACAGAATTGTGTTCTATTTTAATTTTGAAGCCTTCTCCAACGATC
>NW_019942507.1:70840-75973 GCF_002910315.2 Salvelinus sp. IW2-2015
CCAACATAATCCAGGTAGTCAGGCATTTCCCAGGACAACAGTCGAGGCCCCTTACTTTTTTCAATCTTTATCAATGACCTGCCACTGGCTCTGAGTAAAGCCTGTGTGTCTATGTATGCTGATAACTCAACATTGTCAGCTACCACAGCAAGTGAAATCACTGCAACACTTAAAAAAGAACTGCAGTTAAATTCAGAATGGGTGGCAAGTAATAAGCTAGTCCTAAATATTCAACACGATGTAAAAGCATTGTTTTTAGGACAAACTATTCCCTAAACCCACAGTACTACACCGAGCCATGTCTACATGGAACTTTATTCCACATCAAGTAACTCATGCGAGCAGTAAAATCAGATTAAAAAACAGATAAAACTACACCTTAAGGAACAATGCAGACTGTAAAGAGACACACACACACACATGCTAA
Source organism: Salvelinus sp. IW2-2015 (assembly GCF_002910315.2). Taxonomy (NCBI): domain Eukaryota; kingdom Metazoa; phylum Chordata; class Actinopteri; order Salmoniformes; family Salmonidae; genus Salvelinus; species Salvelinus sp. IW2-2015. The sequence goes on from NW_019942507.1 coordinate 71,268, forward strand.
CACACTTTACTCTCATGTACATGTTTATATTGTGTGGTTGTATTCTAAACGCTGTATTGTCGATATGTAGTGTTGTAATAATGTTATATGATGTACTGTTTTACTACATGTTTTTGTTAGTTTTTTATGTGATGTTCCTTAATGTGTTTGGACCCCAGGAGAGTAGCTGCTGATGGGAATCCATAATAAATACAAAATACCTATTAAAGGGGGGCTGAACACCCCCTAGACGCAAAACACAGTTTGCGTCTAGGGGGTGTGGTTTGATGTGAGTGTGTTATGTTTGCTATTCTTACCCTGGCAGTTATAGTTGTTTGTTCCTCATCACTCACCGTAGTTGAGTTATCCCAAAGAGCCTGAGCCACTGTACTATACATTTGGCTAAAGGCATGACAGTTGTGTTTTGGATGTTAACGTTAGCTCAGTAATGTGAGGATGTTTGAGTTGGGGAAAGAAAACAAACCAAATAAAATGTTATGTCACATGCTTCGTAAACAACAGGTGTAGACTAACAGTGAAATGCTTACTTACGGGCCCTTCCCAACAATACAGAGAAAAAGAAAACAATTATAACTCAAGGAATAAATACACAATGAGTAATGATAACTTGACTATATTCACAGGGTACCACTACTGAGTCAATGAGTAATGATAACTTGGCTATACTCACAGGGTACCAGTACCGAGTCAATGAGTAATGATAATTGGCTATATTCACAGGGTACCAGTAATGATAACTTGGCTATATTCACAGGGTACCAGTAATGATAACTTGGCTATATTCACAGGGTACCAGTACCGAGTCGAAGGGCAGGGGTACGAGACGTTTATAAAGAACAAGTTTTGTTCTTTCAACATAATTGGCAATGATGTCTTGTAGTTATTTCTCATTCGTAGTCTCTTGTCAGCCAAACAAGTCCAGAGGTACTGCATGCTAATGAGTTAATTGGTTAGTTCTGCTGTCTGTAAAGAGATGGGCGGGCTGTAGATTGTTTACGCTGCTACGATTCGTGTATAGCTTGCAGCATGCTTTGGGCTCGGTTTCCCAAAAGCATCTTAAGGCTAAATTCATCCTTAGAACCTTTGAGTGGCATCGTTAAATCTCCTAGGTGTTGCACTTGAAAACGCTCGTAATCTAATGCCTGCCTCAGACCACCCGTAGAACAGCAAAGTGTGTCGATCAATGCTTTTTTACCCTCCCACGTCACATTATACACAGAAGATCTCCGCTAAACATAGAATCACAAAAAGTTGACTACAAATACAAAGTTTACAATTGAAAACCGAGATGACTGCATTAAAATATAAACAGTACACTATAGGCTTATTTCAGTCATATTGAAATCCATTTCATGGACAATTGATTTCTACTTGTAGGCTACTCTGTAATGTGTCTCAATATATTTCATGATGTGTAGCCTAACATTTGCACAATGATGCACCAAATCTGTGATTAAGTGCATTTTTATTAGGTAAGCGTTACAATAAGCCACCTAAATATTTGCAGCCAAGATTTGAGTGGAGAAAGCTGATCCGAGAGCAGCATTCCCATTCTTTCGATTCAATCAGTTTCGACACATGCTCCAATGACACACWGTGTAGCTTTAGCATTCTGAGCATAGAGTTCTGATCACAGAGTTCTGATCATGGAATTCCGAACGCATCATCATATCTACACCTAGATTTAAATGTATCTACYGTGTCCACAGTGTATCCGGATCCCCTATTCCCAAACTATATTCAAATGCCAGCATGCATTCTACAAATGGTGGAATAGGCAAAATATGATAACACAACAGATGGCAGTAGCTAACTACTGTAGCTAACTAGCCAGCTAACCTCTTTAGCTAGCAAGCAACTCTAAAGGGATTGCAAAACAGGTTAACATAACTCTAGCTAAACAAACAATTTTTTATTCTAAATTTTAGCTAGCTGGCTAGCATTTATGAGGCCAGCCAAAACGTTCCTCACATGCTAGGAACATATTTCCTCCAACCGGACAGTGTCAACAGGTACAGAACAGCAGGCAGGGTCAGGGCAGGCAGAATGGTCAAAACCAGAAAAAAATTGAAAACAGGGACTGGAGACAACAGGAGTACTGAAAACCACACTGGTAGGCTTGATGAGAAGACAAACTGGCAACAGAGACAGAAAACACAGGTATAAATGCACAGGGGATAATGGGGAAAATGAGCGACACCTGGAGGGGGTGGAGACAAGCACAATACAGGTGAACCAGATCAGGGTGTGACAATGTCCATGTAAAAGGCATAGGAACACATCAATTTTGGGTTTAAATGAAAGCTGAGTTTATATATACACTGCTCAAAAAAATAAAGGGAACACTAAAATAACACATCCTAGATCTGAATGAATGAAATATTCTTATTAAATACTTTTTTCTTTACATAGTTGTTGAATGTGTGGACAACAAATATCCACAAACATTATCAATGGAAATCAAATTTATCAACCCATGGAGGTCTGGATTTGAGTCACACTCAAAATTAAAGTGGAAAACCACACTACAGGCTGATCCAACTTTGATGTAATGTCTCCTAAACAAGTCAAAATGAGGCTCATAGTGTGTGTGGCCTCCACGTGCCTGTATGACCTCCGAACAAGCCTGGCATGCTCCTGATGAGTGGCGGATGTCTCCTGAGGCATCTCCTCCAGACCTGGACTAAAGCATCCGCCAACTCCTGGACAGTCTGTGGTGCAACGTGGCGTTGGTGGATGGAGCAGACATGATGTCCAGATGTGCTCATTGGATTCAGGTCTGGGAATGGGGGGCCAGTCCATAGCATCAATGCCTTCTCTTGCAGGAACTGCTGACACACTCCAGCCACATGAGGTTTAGCATTGTCTTGCATTAGGAGACCAGGGCCAACGCACCAGCATATGGTCTCACAGGGGGTCTGGGGATCTCATCTCGGTACCTAATGGCAGTCAGGCTACCTCTGGCGAGCACATGGAGGGCTGTGCGGCCCCCAAAGAAATGCCACCCCACACCATGACTGACCCACCACCAAACCGGTCATGCTGGAGGATGTTGCAGCAGCAGAACGTTCTCCACGGCGTCTCCGGGACTCTGTCACATGTGCTCACGTGCCTCAGTGTGGAGGAACGTTCGACTGCTTGGTCTATGTCTGGGATAGAGCACGGAGGGGCCGAGTGAGGCGAACTTGTTTTGCCAATCTTGGTTTTTCTGGGCAAAGTGGCTACAAGATACCTGACTTGTCAGGAAGTGGAGGTTGGTTGGGCGGTGTATTGTTGGAGGCGACAGCGGGCCTGTAGCTGCTGGGTTTGGAGGTCGGCGGCTCGGTGGAACCCTATGGAGTCTGGTTTGCTGAGCGCGGTCGGGTTGAGTGTAGAACATGACATTTGTGGGGGGTGTTGGGGGGGGGGGGGGAGGTCAGTTTGTGCACGGGCGTGCTGGCAGTGTCCTCCTTTTGGCTCAAAGGGCGGAGTGGGAGCGGGTCTTCTGCTGGTTGGTTGTGTGTTTGCCGTCCTACGTGCTCTCCTCCGGAGCGGTGTCTGCTGTGAGATCCCTGGGCTGTTCTTTGCCTGGGAGTAGCGCGTTTTTAGGGTGAGTGCTCGTGGACACTACGCTGAAAGACACGAGGGCTCACCGTTGTTCTTCCCAGAGACTCGCAGGGGTGGGGTGGGTGTGATATGGTGATGTTGCCATCCTTGGAGAATGCATACCTAGAGCCACTGTGTTGTGGTGTTTTGTGGAATCGCGTTTTGCCTGTGCTACCAGCGTGGTAAGGGAAGTGGAATAGTCCACGGGGTCAGGCAGTTCAGAAGTGAGTCCAAGATTTAACAGGGTTTAGGCCCTGAGGGGTGAGGATTAGCTGAGAAGTTGGGTCTGTGTGAGTCACCACGCTGGCCTAAAACCACTGCTCGTTTAATTATGGGGTGGTGTTTGTAGAGGTTGCGTGATTTGATTGTTTCACTGGGTTTTGCGGGTTGTGATTCGCATTTGGCAACCCAGCATGGTGTGTTAACTTTATTGTCCCATCAGGGGGTTAGGATGCTTTTCTATGGTTGGACGTTTGATTTGTGGAATTGTTGTTTTATTGAGCTTTGGGTTACCAGGCCTTTTGTCGAGTTGTTTAAGTGTGGTGTCCTTCATATTATCTTTTGATTGGAGGCTCAGGTGGTATAATTTTTGATTATAATGTAAGGCGAAGAGAAATATTTTTGTTTGTATAATCCATCCCTAAGAAACAGTTATTCGAGCTTGATGGCGAAAGTCGTCGATGCTCAAAATCATGGGACTGCAGATTGCATAGGCGTTATTCAACACGACTCTGGTCTCAGTTGAGGTTCGCTGTTTCACTCCTGTCCTGGAGAGCAAGTGCGGCTGAAGGGGTGCACCCGTCGCAAGTTGTGTATTATACCACGACGGGATGTTCTTTTTTATCGTTACGTGTGTTGAACCTTCAAAAGCAATTGGATAGTAGTAACAAGTATGCCATATCCGGTGCACACTAACACACGAGATAGGGAAAATATATACGTGCCACAACTGTATTACCCGAGAGGTGGGAAAATAGAGGTGACGTTATGCTTTTCGTCCTCGCGGATAAGCGGTGTATTGACCGGCCTAGTATGCGATTTTCAGATCGAGCAACGATAGCTGCCTACTGATTGGAACCACTTCGGACCAAGAGCCGAAATCTTCGGTCATTGTGGTGGGG
>NW_019942507.1:75998-85296 GCF_002910315.2 Salvelinus sp. IW2-2015
CTGGCGTCGGCCCTCATACCACCCTCATGGTACCACCCTCATGAGTTGTTTCTGACCCGTTTGAGCCCAGAACATGCACATTTGGTGGCTGCTGGCAGTCAATTTTGCAGGCTCTGGCAGTGCTCCTCCTGCTCAAAAGGCGAATGGGCGGTCCTGCTGCTGGTTGTTGCCCTCCTACGGCCTCGTCCACGTCTCCTGATGTACTGGCCTGTCTCCTGTAGCGCCTCCGTGCTCTGACACTACGCTGACAGACACAGCAAACCTCTTCCCACAGCTCGCATTGATGTGCCACCTGGATGAACTGCACTACCTGAGCCACTTTTGTGGGTTTGTGAATCCGTTTCTATGCTACCACTAAGTGAAAGCACCGGCCAGCATTCAAAATGACCAAAACATCAGCCAGGAAGCATGAACGAGAAGTGGTTCTGTGGTCACCACCGGCAGAACCACTCCTTTATTGGGGGTGTTCTTGCTAATTGCCTATAATTTCCAACCTGTTGTCTATTCCATTTGCACAACAGCATGTGAAATTTATTGTCAATCAGTGTTGCTTCCTAAGTGGACGGTTTGATTTCACAGAAGTGTGATTGACTTGGAGTTACATTGTGTTGTTTAAGTGTTCCCTTTATTTTTTTGAGCAGTGTATATTTTTTTAAATTAAGGCAAAAAAATTTAATAAATCCATCCTAAAATTACCAGTTAGGCGAAAACTCCATCCCACCAAAACATGCTGAAATTCAGGCGTTCATTTCAAACAGCTCTTACAGTTACGTTCACTGTCTTCAAACTCCCTGTCATAGATGAGCCAAGGCGCGGCGTGCATGTAATTCCACAGTTCTTTTAATCGTAGTGAAACCTTACAAAAAGAACAGCGAAACAAACATGGCACACATAAACACACACAGAAAATAAATAATTACCCACAACATTAGGTGGGAAAAAGGCTGCCTAAGTATGATTCCCAATCAGAGACAACGATAGACAGCTGCCTCTGATTGGGAACCACACTCGGCCAAAACCAAAGAAATAGAAAACATAGAATGCCTACCCTAATCACACACTGACCTAACCAAATAGAGAAATACAACGGCTCTCTAAGGTCAGGGCGTGACACATAGAGAGGGTATTATCATCATTTTCACAATGTCACAGTATTATTCCAACCTCATCGTGTGGAAATATAGTTTAAAAACACACAGAAAAAAGACTTCTTAACAGCTTCTACCCCCAAGCCATAAGACTCCTGAACAGTTAATCAAATGGCTACCCAGACTATTTGCATTGTCCACCCTCCCCACCCCCTCTTTTACGCTGCTGCTGCTCTCTGTTTATTATCTATGCATAGTATATAGCCTCGCTACTGTTATTTTACTGCTGCTCTTTAATTATTTAATTTTTTTTACTTATCTATTTTTTACTTAACACTTATTTTTCTTAAAATCTGAATAGTTGGTTAATGGCTTGTAAGTAAGCATTTCACCTGTTGTATTCGGCGCATGTGACAAATACAATTTGATTTGATTTGAAATCACGTTTTTGACTGCACTGGGCCTAATATTGCCTAAAGTCTTGATATTCTGTTACAAAAAACCTACATATCTTCAAGATATTTTTTTGATTTCTCTCCCTCATGAGGAGGGAGGATAATGAAAGTAAGTAATGCCAGACCTACCAATTAGTTATAGTATTGTTATTGATAACAATTTTGTTTTATGATTTACTAAGTGATTAAAATGTGTCATTCTGATACAAAATCCATAACAGAATGACCAAAAAATCAGTAACAGAATGACTGGAATTGAATTTAAATTTAAATTAGCTAAAATGGGATATGATAGTAGTCACAAACCACAGTTGGGTCAACTGTTACTTTCCTCCCTTCCGCTGGAATACTGTTACTGTATGTTCTGTGTGTTCAGCTCATAACTGTTACTGTATGTTCTGTATGTTCAGCTCATAACTGTTACTGTATGTTCTGTGTGTTCAGCTCATAACTGTTACTGTATGTTGTGTGTTCAGCTCATAACTGTTACTGTATGTTGTGTGTTCAGCTCATAACTTGTACTGTATGTTCTGTGGTGTTCAGCTCATAACTGTTACTGTATGTTGCTGTGTTCAGCTCATAACTGTTACTGTATGTTTGTGTGTTCAGCTCATAACTGTTACTGTATGTTCTGTGTTGTTCAGCTCATAACTGTTACTGTATGTTCTGTGTGTTTCAGCTCATAACTGTTACTGGATTTCTGTGTGTTCAGCTCATAACTGTTACTGTATGTTCTGTGTGTTCAGCTCATAATGTTACTGTATGTTCTGTGTGTTCAGCTCATAACTGTTACTGTATGATTCTGTGTGTTCAGCTCATAGACTGTTACTGATGTTGTGTGTTCACTCATAACAACCCCTCCTCACCTCTCCGTCTCTCTCTTTCTTTCTCCCTCTCGTTCTCTCTATCCGTCTCTCTCTTTCTTTCTCCCTCTCGTTCTCTCTCGTCTCTCTCCAGTTAATCTCACCTCTCCCAGCTTTTACTGAAGTATGGTTACATGCATACAATAATGACATTATTGTGATTAATATAATAGTTGATTTAAAAAATGTACATGCTTTGCAAGAAGAAGGATTTCCCTGGACACATCTGAAATCAGGCTACCTGATAGGATTAAATACATGCAGAAAATCAGCAATCAAAAAAATGTTATACCACAGCGACAATGCAATTTCTGCGAAGCCTATTTGATTCTGGTTCAGACATACATGGCTTGTATGTAACTATTTCTAAATACAAACTTTCAGTTTCTCCGAACTTGGGCATAAGAGGAGGCTGCGCTGCTGGGCAGACCGGACTCCCTCCTGACACACAGCACCGGACTCCCTCCTAACACACGAGCACCGGACTCCCTCCTGACACACATCACCGGACTCCCTCCTACACACAGCACCGGACTCCCTCCTGAACACAGCACCGGATCCCTCCTGACCAGCACACAGCACGGACTCACCTCCTGACACACAGCACCGGACTCCCTCCTACACAAGCACCGGACCCTCCTACACCACAGCACCGACTCCCTCCTGACACACAGCCACCGGACTCCCTCCTGACACACAGCACCGACTCCCCCTGACACACAGACCGGACTCCCTCCTGACACACAGCACCGACTCCCTCCTGAACACAGCACCGGACTCCCTCCTGACACACAGCACCGGATCCTCCTACCCCCCACACCGACTCCTCTTACACACGCACCGGACTCCTCCTACACACAGCACCGGACTCCCTCCTGACAACAGCACCGGACTCCCTCCTACACACAGACATCGGAGCTGTCTCCTCTTTAACACAACACCAAGCTGTCTCTCTCCTAACACACAGCACCAGAGCTCCTCATAACACAACAACACCGGAGCTGCCTCCTAACACACAGCACCGGAACTCCCTCCTGACACACAACACCCGGAGCTGCCTCTCAACACAGCACCAGACTTCCCTCCTGACACACAGCACCAGAGCCCTCTCTAACACACAGCACCGAGCTGCCTCTCTAACACACAGCACCAGAGCTCCTCTCTTAACACACAGCACCGACTCCCTCCTACACACACACACGGACTGCCTCTCAAACCACCAAAGCACCGGAGCTGCCTCGCCTAACAACAGCCACCAGACGCGTCTCTAACACACAGCACCAGAGTGCCCTCTCTAACACACAGCACCGGAGCTGCCTCTCTAACACACAGCACCAGAGCTGCCTCTCTAACACACAGCACCGGAGCTGCTCTCTAACACACAGCACCGGAGCTGCCTCCTAACACACACACGGACCCTTCAACAGCGGCGCTCCTCTGACACCACAGCACCGGAACTTCCTCCTACACACAACACCGGACGTCTGCCTCCTGACACACACACCGGAGCTCGCATCCTCGACACACAGCACCCGACTACCTCCTACCCCGACTCCCTTCACACAAAGCACCAGAGCTGCCCTCCTACACACAGCACCAGAGCTCCTCTCTGACACACAGACCGGACTCCTCTTACACACAGACACCGGAGCTCCCTCGCTAACACACAACACCGAGCTCCCTCTGAACACAGCCAACCGGACTGCCTCCTGCACAACGGCATCCCACACACACACGGACTGCTCTCCTCTAACACTAACACCAGTGAGCTGCTCTCTCTAACACACAGCCACCAGAGCCTACCTCTAAACACACAACACCGGAGCTGCCCTCTCTAACACACAGCACCAGAGCTGCCTCTCTAACACCACAGCACCGGAGCTGCCTCAAAAGCACGCCTCCACTCTAACACCACAGCACCGAGCTGCCTCTCTACAACAAAGACGCCCCAACACAGCACCAGAGCTACCTCTCTAACACACGACCCGGAGGCTGCCTCTCTAACACCACGACCAAGAACCTTAAACCACACCAGAGCTGCCATCTCTAACACACAGACACAGGAGCTACTCTCACAACACCGAGCTGCCTGAACACACAGACCACCGGACAAGCTGCCTCTCTAACACACAGCACCAGAGCTGCCTCTCTAACACACAGCACCGGAGCTGCCGCTCTTAACACACACACCAGAGAGCTGCCTCTGCTAACACACAACCACCGGAGCAGCCTCTCTTAACACACAACACCGGAGCCTGCCCTCATCTAACACACAACACCGGAGCTGTCCTAACACAAAACAAACACCGGAGCTGACCTCTCTAACACACAACACCGGAGCTCCTTTCTAACACACAAACCCCGAGCTGCCATCTCTAACACACAAACACCGGAGCTGCCTCGACTAACACACAACACCGGACTGCCTCTCTGTAAACACACAAACACCGAGCTGCCTCTCTACACACAGCACAGAGCTACCTGCTCTAACAACAACACCGAGCTGCCTCTCGTACACACACACCAGAGCTACCTGCTACTAACACACAACACCGAGCTGCCTCTCTTAACACCACAGCACCGGAGCTGCCTCTCTAACACACAGCACCGGAGCTGCCGCTCTAACACACAGCACCAGAGCTGCCTGCCTCTCATACACACAGCACCGGACTGCCTCCTAACACACAGCACCAGAGCTGCCTCTCAAACACACAGCACCAGAGCTACCTTCTCTAAACACACACACCGGAGCTGGCCTCTCTAACACACAGCACCAGAGCTGCCTCTCTAACACACAGCACGGAGCGGCCTCTCTAAACCACACAAACACCGGAAGGCTGCCTCTCTAACACACAGCACCAGAGCTGCCTCTTCATACACACAGCACCGGAGCTAAACAAAAGCAGATGGAGTAAAGTTTACAAATCAGAAGGTTATTTTCCTGTTTCCATTCTACACTTAGTGAACAAGCTTTGAAGTCCCCCAAGAAAGGTCTCCAGGAGAAATGATAGCATCTCCCCAAGCAACAGAACGAAAGGGAGGGGGAAAGGAAGGAGGAGGAAGAGGAGGAAGATGAGGAGGAGGAAGGGGATGAAGATGAGGAGGAGGAGGAGGAAGGGGAGGAAGAGGATTAAGATGAGGAGGAGGAAGGGCAGGAAGGAGAGGAAGATCAAAGGGGATCAAGTTTATTCTGTTTTCAAATGATTTCAGGTTAAATCTTCTGTATGAATTAATCCATAGAACAGTCGGAGTGTACTATCAACTTAGAACTATCCCCTGGTACATATGGAACCAGGATGGAACACAGGTCTCTATGGTGATAAACTGTGTTGAAGTTGTTCTGATGTGGGTTTGATGGTTGACACACTTAGTCTTATAACCTTACCACAGGCAGTGGTTGACACAGCACAGCAGTGAGCCTATAGCTTACATCAGGACCCTGTTAGTTATAGCCTACACAACCACTTTTATCATATACTTTTATACTATATGAGTAATGTGGCAGGCATTTATCAGCATTAGTAAGATGCACGGTTTCTCATCGGGTTCTGGTTAGCCTTAGCTACCATCGACTTAGCTACTATCGCCTTAGCTACTATCGCCTTAGCTACCATCTACTTAGCTACCATCTACTTAGCTACTATCGCTTTGGCTACTATCGCCCTAGCTACTATCGCCTTAGCTACTATGGCCTTAGCTACCATCTACTTAGCTACTATCGCCTTAGCTACTATCGCCTTAGCTACCCCACCCGTACACAACACCCAACAACAACCACACACCCCGCCGCTAACACACAATCACACACTCACACCATCTCCACACTACCACACAACACACGCCACCGCTAAACACACACAGTCACACACCACACAGGCCCGCTACAACACACACACCCCACCAACTAAACACACAAACAGACCCACCACTCACACAACTACAACACACACAACACCCCACCCTACAACACACACACACCACACCCCACGCTTACACGACACACACAACCCACCACTACACAACACAACACAGTACACACCCACCGCTACACCACAACCCACACACCCCGCGCGCTCACAACACAACACACCCAAACCACTCACACACACCACACATCACAACCACCGGCTCAAACACACACACACAACACAACCCGCTTACACACACACACACACAACCCCACCACTACACAACACACACCACACACACACTACCACAACCACCCATCCACTACACACACACACAACACCACCGTCAGACACCACACAACCCCCCGGCTTACACACAAAGCACACCATCACTCCCACACACACCCACCATACAACACACACCACACAACCACCACTAACACCAACACACACACACACCCACCACTATCACACCCCACCCTACACAAACCCACCACTAACCACACCACCACACCCACACACACAACACACACACACACACACACACACACAACCACCACACACAGCACACCACACCCACCACCAACACACCACACACAACACACCCCACCACTACACACCCCACCACTACACACCCACCGACCGCAACACCACCACTACACACACACACACACACACACACACACAACACACACACCACACACACACCACAACACACACACACCCCACCACTTAACACCCCATATTCCTGTTTCTGTTTCGTTCCAGTTTCCTGCGCTCTCATCCTTCGGGCTTTAGCAGACAGTGTGTTGTGTGAGTGCTTGTGTTTTTTGTGTACACGGTGGTCTTGTCATCCTTGGGCTTAGCAGACAGTGTGTGTGTGCGTGCTTGTGTGTTTTTGTGTACACGGTGGTCTTGTCATCCTTCGGGCTTAGCAGACATATGCATTCCAACATGAAGTATAATTCATTAAAGAATGATGTTGCTTCCTTAATTTGATCATCGACAGTGCAGGAAAGGCAGAGTTGTAGTGTTTGGCAGTGTTTGATAGTAGGATATGGAATGACAGTACTATAGTACAGTATACTGCCAACCATGTACTGATAGTACAGAGGTCAACACAAAACAGGATGAAGTTTCTTTGTCATGTCCTGAATGGAGCTAGACCAGGACTCTCCAACTCTGTTCCTGGAGAGAAACCCTCCTGTAGGTTTTCACTCCAACTCTGTTCCTGGAGAGCTACCCTCCTGTAGGTTTTCACTCCAACTCTGTTCCTGGAGAGCTACCCTCCTGTAGGTTTTAACTCCAAACCCTGTTCCTGGAGAGCTACCCTCCTGTAGGTTTTAACTCCAACCCCTGTTCCTGGAGAGCTACCCTCCTGTAAGGTTTTTCACTCCAACCCTGTCCTTGAAAGCTACCCTCCTGTAGGTTTAACTACAACCCTGTTCCTGGAGAGCTACCTCCTGTAGCGTTTTAACTCCAACCTTGTTCCTGGAGAGAAACCCTCCTGTAGGTTTTCACCCAACCCTGTTCCTGGAGAGCTACCCTCCTGTAGGTTTTCACTCCAACCCTGTTCCTGGAGAGCTACCCTCCTGTAGGTTTTCACTCCAACCCTGTTCCTGGAGAGCTACCTCCTGTAGGTTTTTCACTCCAACCTTGTTCCTGGAGAGCTACCCTCCTGTAGGGTTTAACTACAACCCTGTTCCTTGAGAGCTACCCTCCCTGTAGGTTTTAACTCCAACCTTGGTCCTTGAGAGCTATCCCTAATTTAATTAGGGTTGGAAGTGAAAACTAACTGACGTTAGCTCTCCAGGAACAGGATAGGAGAGTCGTGACTAGACTTCATGTCTGGTGAATCACTGAAACCTTCTGAGTGAGGAGCCTTGGGAGCTCAGTTAGGTTTCCACTGAGTCAGGGATCAAGTGGTTTTTAAAAAAACGGTTGGGTAAATACCTGAGTGCTGTGGGTAAATAGGTTTTAAGCATTTGGGATGGAAAAAACTGCAGTAAAACTTCAAGTAATAGCCAGTTGTGTTTTTTGCTTAAATCCCTGAACACATACAGACGCTTATTAGAAGACAGGCTCTATTTGATCCAGGCGCTTCCTTTGCTAAATCTGCATAGTTAATTGTTTAATTCCAGCATTCACTTTCCAGCATTTTAATACATTTCTTTCATTTCCTGCACTATGTGTTATCATTTACACACTGTGTCACGTTTTTTTGTCTTAGTACCACTATGCCTCTATAAAAATCTTTTAATAAACATTTCCTTGACAAAAAAATTATTCCCCTCTTTTGACTGTGCATTTTCGTCAGTTCTTTACTTTCGTCTCTAGAGGGCGACCTGCCGATTTCTGGGGGTCTGAACTCCCAAAGATATTGACTGTTTTGTGCTTGCCAGTTAGCTATCAGTTTCTCAGTGGTTAGCTGCCAATGGCTATCAGTTCTCAGTGGTTAGCTGCCAATGGCTATCAGTGCTCAGTGGTTAGCTGCCAATGGCTATCAGTCTCAGTGGTTAGCTCCAATGGCTATCAGTTTCTCAGTGGTTAGCTGCCAATGGCTTATCAAGTGCTCAAGTGGTTAGCTGCCAATGGCTATCAGTTCTCAGGTTAGCTGCCAATGGCTATCAGTTCTCAGTGGTTAGCTACCAATGGCTATCAGTTCTCAGTGGTAGCTGCCAATGGCTATTCATTTCTCAGTGGTTAGCTGCCACATGTGCTCAGGTTCAGTTCTCAGTGAGTGTTAGCTGCCAATGGCTATCAGTTCTCAGTGGTTAGCTGCCAATGGCTATCAGTTCTCAGTGGTTAGCTGCCAATGGCTATCAGTCTCAGTGGTTAGCTGCCAATGGCTATCAGTTCTCAGTGGTTAGCTGCCAATGGCTATCAGTTCTCAGGTTAGCTGCCAATGGCTATCCAGTCTCAGTGGTTAGCTGCCAATGGGCTATCAGTTTCTCAGTGGTTAGCTGCCACATGGCTTTCCAGAT
>NW_019942507.1:87636-101337 GCF_002910315.2 Salvelinus sp. IW2-2015
CTACCAGGTCTACTTAGCTACTATCCGCGCTGTAGCTACTATCGCCTTAGCTACCATGTACTTAGCGACTAGTCGCCTTAGCTACTATCCCTTAGCTACTATCTAATTAGCTACTATCGCCTTACTACTATCGCCTTACTACTATCGCCTTAGCTCTATCGCCCTAGCTTACCATCTACTAGCACTATCGCTTTAGCTACTATCGACTTAGATACTATCGCCTTAGCTACTATCGCCCTTAGCTACTATCGACTTAGCCTACTAGATCACTTAGCTACTATCGCGTTGCTACTATCTACTTAGCTACTATCGCCGTAGCTACTATCCTTCAGCATGACATCGCCTTAGTAGTATCGCCTTAGCTTCTCAGTGGTTAGCTGCCAATGGCTATCAGTTCTCAGTGGTTAGCTGCCAATGGCTATCAGTTTCTTACTGGCGATACAAACGGATGATTGCCATCATTATTTTGAGTCATTACTGAATTATTTAATGTAACATATCAAACATTAAACCTCGTAAACAATTCATGGTAACCTCGTAAACAATTCATGGTAACCTCGTAAACAATTCATTTGAACAATTTGTTTTATTTGCTGAAATGTGTGCCATTGCCTGGCTATTACAAGGGACAGGCGGCTATTTGAGACTCAGCGTTTAATTGAAGTTTTACGGTATTCATAAAGTTAAAAAGGTGGGAGAACTGAGTTTACTTGTTGTTCCTTCATTACATCACTGCTGAGAGTAGAAATATATGCCATTTAGCAGACGCTTTTACCCAAAACGACTTAGTCATGTGCGCATACATTCTCTCTCTATCTATCTCTCTATCGCTCTCTCTCTTTCCCACTCTTTCTCTCAATTTTTCAATTCAATTAAATTTGCTTTATTGGCATGACGTAACACTGTACATATTGCCAAAGCTGTATATCTCTCTCTCTCTCTCCCTCTATCTATCTATCTATAAATCTATCTATCTGTGTCTCTCTCGCTCTCTCTCTCTTTCCCACTCTCTATCTCTCTCTCTATCTTTGTCTCTCTCTCTTCCTCTCTTCCTCTCTCTTCCTCTCTTCCTCTCTCTTCCTCTCTGTATCTCTATATCTCTATCTCTCTCTCTGTATCTCTCTCTCTCTCTGTATCTCTCTTTCTATCTGTGTATCTCTCTTTCTATCTGTGTCTCTCTCTCTCTCTCTCTCTCTCGCTCACCCTCTCTCACTTCCTCACTCACACTCTGAATTCAATTTCAATTTAAGGGCTTTATTGGCATGGGAAACATATGTTAACATTGCCAAAGCAAGTGAAGTAGATAATAAACAAAAGTGAAATAATAAACAAAAGTGAAATAAACAATAGAAATTTACATTAAACATTACATTCACAAAAGTTCCAAAGTACTAAAGGGAAAATAAATAAACATAAATACGGGTTGTATTTACAATGGTGTTTGTTCTTCACTGATTGCCCTTTTTTTGTGGCAACAGGTCACAAATCTTGCTGCTGTAAAGGCACACTGGTATTTCACCAAATAGATATGGGAGTTTTTCAAAATTGGGTTTGTTTTCAAATTCTTTGTGGATCTGTGTAATCTGAGGGAAATATGTGTCTCTAATATGGTCATACATTTTGCAGGAGGTTATGAAGTGCAACTCAGTTTCCACCTAATTTTGTTGGCAGTGTGCACATACTGCAGCCTGTCTTCTCTTGAGAGCCAGGTCTGCCTACGGCGACTTTTATCATTAGCAAGGCTATGCTCATTGAGTCTGTACATAGTCAAAGCTTTCCTTAAGTATAGGTCAGTCACAGTGGTCAGGTATTCTGCCACTGTGTACTCTCTGTTTAGGGCCAAATAGCATTCTAGTTTACTTTGTTTTTTTGTTAATTCTTTACAATGTGTCAAGTAATTATCTTTTTGTTTTCTCATGATTTGGTTGGGTCTAATTGTGTTGCTGTCCTGGGGCACTCTCTCTGTATGTATCTCTCTCCCCAGTTAAATTCACTCTCTCTCTCTCTCTCTCTCTCTCTCTCTCTCTCTCTGTCTCTCTCTCTGTCTCTCTCTCAAATAAAAATTGCTTTGTTGGTACGATATAACAATGTACATATTGCCAAAGCGTACTTTGGAAATTAAGTGATTAATTTAAAATATTAACATCATTAAAATAATAATAATCAAGATTTTCAACACGACAATCAGTAACAAAATAACCAAGTGTAAAAATAACCATACCATGGACAATAACAATAACAATGGCATAGAGGACATGTGCAGGTCGGTTGGTCTGTCAGACACTGTCCCTCATCTTATGGCAGGCAGCAATGTAGTGCGCTGCCAACCCACAGCTCTCTGCGTCCTTCCCCAACAGGACTGGTAGCCTACTCTCATGAGAGAGGTCTTTGAAACCTTGAATAAGGGTTTTAAATTTGGGGAAATGACAATATTTTGTACATTTTGTCAGGAAATGGAGCTCTGTCTCGGGTTCTGCTGTGGTGCAGTGGTTGGAGTCAGGTTTTCCTGGGCCTACCCTTCTCAATGGAATGGCTGTGTTCACTGAGCCTGTACTTTGTCAAGGTTTTGATGATAACCATGGTCAAATAGTTTACCATTGTATACTGTAGATTTAGGGTCAGATAGCACTGCATTTTCCTTTGTGCTTGTGTTTCCCAATATGTAATGTAGTTTTGTTTTGACTGTGTTGTAATTTGTTTTATTCTGATTGATTGGATGTTCTGGTCCTGAGGCTTCAGTGTGTTAGTAGAACAGGTTTGTGAACTCATCATTAGAACCAGCTGGATGAGGGGACTCTTTTCTTTGCTCAGTTCTTGGCATTGCAGGGCTTGGTAATGATATGAGAGGGGGTGGCCTGGTAGGTTTTCTCTTGAATCATTTTCAAAGCACAGAAGCTCTGAGGGAGAGAGTGGGATGGCTAGCTATACTGCACTGTGTGGGATGGGATGAGACAGTGGAAGAGAGAGAGTGGGATCGCTAGCTATACTGCACTGTGTGGGATGGGATGAGACAGTGGAAGAGAGAGAGTGGGATNCTAGCTATACTGCACTGTGTGGGATGGGATGAGACAGTGGAAGAGAGAGAGTGGGATGGCTAGCTATACTGCACTGTGTGGGATGGGATGAGACAGTGGAGAGAGAGAGTGGGATCGCTAGCTATACTGCACTGTGTGGGATGGGATGAGACAGTGGAAGAGAGAGAGTGGGATGGCTACATAGTAGGCCTGCTGTATGTGATGAAAGTAAGAAAGAACGAGATGGAGAGATGCAGAGAGAGAGAAAGAGAGGGAGCGGGAGGAAATTACAATGGGTAAAGGAGATATTTCTTTGCTTACATGTGGGCTGAAGCCTTGGTGTTATTGTGACTCCCTCCAAACACTGTAAAAAACGAATCTCTGTGTCGGTGGTTCATGACATCATGACCTACATTTTTCCCATTCAGAAAGTAAATTTATTGCTGTGTGTGGGGTAAAGTGGGGGACAGTGTGGGCCAGCGTGTGGGGTGACGGGGTGAGGAACAGAGGAGGAACAGTGTGAGGTAACGGGCAGCAAGGGAAGTCACTGGGGACGATGAACCAATATGGTAATGGGGGGAGCCGGCCCCGGGTCCGGTCCAGGTACCCATGCCACCCAGCCAGACATATTGTCCATCTCCCCCTGTCCTCCCCTGAGATGGAGTACTTCCCTGAGAACAGTACATGTCCCTGGACACTCTCAACGCTGGGCCAGGGCCTGCCCTGAGTTTGGGCCTGGTAGTGCTGTAGCAGTTTGGGGTCTTCCTGGAGGTTAGAGACCACAATGGCAGTGTTGTGAAGCATCTCATTCAATCAATCACATTTATTTACAAAGCCCTTATTACGTCAGCCTAAAACCCCAAAGAGCAAGCAGTGCAGATGTAGAAGCACGGTCCTGATCTGGCCTGGGGTCAGCATGACCACCGTGGAGCTGGTGGTCAGCTGGTCAGAACAGGAGTGGAGGGGTCATGACTCCTACAGGACTGGGAGGTGGTGTGTGTTGTGTGTTGTGTGTGTGTGTGTGTGTGTGTGTTGTGGTCTTGGGGGTCAGCGTGTTGTGTGTGTCTGGGTGGAAGCATGGGAAAACACAGAGTGAAAGATGGCTCTGGGGAACCTGAGCCAAGATGTGAAAGTTTAAATAAATATGGAGGAGCTAAAGAAGTCTCGCCCACAACTGATGTTTTCTCTCTCTGCTGCCCTTGTTTTGAGAACACACGCTGTAGTGTAATTTAGGGAGGGCTAGGGTAGTGGTGGCTAGTAGAATACCGTAGTGTAGTTTAGGGAGGACTAGGGTAGTGGTGGCTAGTAGAATACCGTAATGTAGTGTAGGGAAGGCTAGGGTAGTGGTGGCTAGTAGAATACCCGTACTGCTACAGTGTAGGGAAGGCTAGGGTTAGTGCGCGTTGGTCTAGTAGTAATAAGTCCGTAAGTTAGTTTAGGGAGGGATAGGGTAGGTGCTCGGCTTAGGATAGGTTATAGATCCGTAGTGTAGTTAGCGGAGGGCCTAGGAAGTAGTGCCTGGCTTAGTAGTAGTAGCCGATAAAAGAGTCTTAGGGGGGAGGAGCTAGTAGATGATACACCGTAGTGTAGTGTTTTAGGGAGGGCTAGGGTAGTGCTGGCTAGTAGAATACTGGTAGTGTAGTTTAGGGAGGGCTAGGGTAGTGCTGGCTAGTAGTATAGACCCGTAGTGTAGGTTTTAGGGAGGGCTAGGGTGTTGCTGGCTAGTAGTATACCGTACTGTAGTTTAGGGAGGGCTAGGGTAGTGCTGGCTAGTAGAATACCGTAGTGTAGTAGTTTAGGAGGGCTAGGGTAGGTGGCTGTAGTAAGTATAGGCTCGTCAGTGTAGTTTAGGGAGGGCTGAGGGTAGTGGCTGGGGCTAGTAGTATACCGTAGTGTAGGTTTAGGGAGGGGTTAGGGTAGTGCTGGCTAGTAGTATACCGTACGTGTAGTTTTAGGGAGGGCTAGGGGTATTGCTGGCTAGTAGTAACTGTAGTGTAGTTTAGGGAGGGCTAGGGTAGTGCTGGCTAGTAGTATACTGTGAGTGTAGTTTAGGGGAGGGCTAGGGTAGTGGCTTGGCTAGTAGGTATTCGTAGTGTAGTTTAGGGAGGGCTAGGTAGTGCTGGCTAGTAGTATACTGTAGTGTAGTTTAAGGGAGGGCTAGGGTATGTGCTGGCTAGTGGTATACTGTAGTGTAGTTAGGGAGGGCTAGGGTAGTGTGGCTAGCGGTAGAGAATATTGTAGTGTAGTTTAGGGAGGGCTAGGGTAGTGCTGGCGTGTAAGTTAACTGTAGTGTAGTTTAGGGAGGGCTAGGGTAAGTGCTAGGCTAGTAGAAACCGTAATGTAGTTTAAGGGAGGGACTAGGGTAAGTGCTGGCTAGTAAGTATAGGCCGTAGTGTAGTTTTAGGGATGGCGTAGGGTAGTGGTGGCTAGTAGAATAAACTGAGTAGTGGTAGTTTAGGGAGGACTAGGGTTAGTGGTGGCTAGTAGAAATACCGTATGGTAGGTGTAGGAAGGGTCCTAGGTAGTGTGGTGGCTAGTAGAATACCGTACTGTAGTGTAGGGAAGGCTAGGGTAGTGCTGGCTAGTAGTATACCGTAGTGTAGTTTAGGGAGGGCTAGGGTAGTGCTGGTAGTAGTATAGCCTGTAGTGTGTTTAGGGAGGGCTAAGGGGTAGTGCTGGCAGTAGTATACCTCAGTGTAGTTTAGGGAGAGGGCTAGGGTAGTGCTGGCTAGTAGTAATACTGTAGTGTAGTTTAGGGAGGGCTAGGGTAGTGCTGGCTAGACGTAGTATTGGAGGTACGCTCTGTAGTGTAGTTTTAGGGAGGGCTAGGGTAGTGCTGGCTAGTGTATAGCTACCGGTGTAGTTTAGGGAGGGAGAGGGTGTGCTGGCTAGTAGTATACTGTAGTGTAGTTTAGGGAGGGCTAGGGTAGTGCTGGCTTAGTAGTATACTGTAGTGTAGGTTTAGGGAGGGCTAGGGTAGTGCTGGCTAGTGGTATACTGTAGTGGTAAGTTTAGGGAGGGCTAGGGTAAGTGCTGAGGCTCAGTGGTCCTACCTGTAGTTTGTAGTTTAGGGAGGGCTAGGGGGTTAGTTATGGGGGGGCTGGCCCCCCTTTAAAGTTTGGGTTATCAACTGTAAGTGTATTTAGGGAGGCTAGGGTACAGTAGCTCCAGTGCTAGTAGTATTTACTGGTAGTAGGTAGTTTAGGGAGGGCCTGAGGGATGTGCTGGCTATAGTATACTGTAGTGTAGTTTAGGGAGGGCTAGGGTAGTGGCTGGCTAGTGGTTATATTGTAGGTGTAGTTTTATGGAGGGCTAGGGGTAGGCTGGCCTAGATAACCGGTAGTGTAGTGCTGTCTAGTAGTAGTATTGTAAGTGTAGTTTAGGGAGGGCTAGGGTAGAGTGCTGGCTAGTAGTATACTGTACGTGTAAGTGGCTTAAGGGAGGCTAGGGTAGTGCTGGCTAGTAGATACTTGTAGTGTAGTTTAGGGAGGACTAGGGTAGTGCTGGCATAGTAGTATATTGTAGTGTGTTTAGGGAGGGCTAGGGTAGTGGCTGGCTAGTAGTACTACTGTAGTGTAGTTAGGGAAGGGCTAGGGTAGTGCTGGCTAGTAAGTATACTGTAGTGTAGTTTGAGGGAGGGCTAGGGTAGTGCTGGCTAGTAGTGTAATACTGTAAGTGTAGTTTAGGGGAGGGCTAGGGTAGTGCTGGCTAGTAGTATACTTGTAGTGTAGTTTAGGGAGGGCTAGGGTAGTGCTGGCTAGTAGTATACTGTAGTGTATTTTGGGAGGGCTAGGGTAGTGCTGGCTAGTAGTATATCTGTCAGTGTAGTTTTAGGGAGGGCTAGGGTAGTGCTTGGCTAGGTAGTATATTGTAGTGTAGTTTAGGGAGGGCTAGGGTAGTGCTGGCTAGTAGTATACTGTAGTGTAGTTTAGGGAGGCTAGGGTGAGTGGCTGGCTAGTGGTATACTGTAGTGTAGTTTAGGGAGGTCTAGGGTAGTGCTGGCTAGTGGTATACTGTGTGTAGTTTAGGGAGGGCTAGGGTAGTGCTGGCAGCTAGTATATTGTGTGTAGTTAGGGAGGGCTGAGGTAGTGCTGGCTAGTGGTGTAGGTATACTGTATTGTAGTTTAGGGAGGGCTAGGGTAGTGCTGGCTAGTAGTATACGTTGTAGTGTAGTTTAGGGAAGGCTAGGGTAGTGCTGGCTAGTAATTATATTGTAGTGTAGTTTGCGATGATAGGGTAGTGGTGGCTAGTAGTATTGTAGTGTAGTTTAGCAATGACTAGGGTAGTGGTGGCTAGTGATTGTATGTAGTTTAGGGAGGGCTAGGGTAGTGGTGGCTAGTAGTGTACTGTAGTGTAGTTTAGGGAGGGCTAGGTAGTGCTGGCTAGTGGTATACTGTAGTGATAGTTAGTAGGAGAGGTCTGATGGGTAGTGCTGGCTATGGTATACTGTAGTGTAGTTTAGGGAGGCTAGGGTAGTGCTGGCAATAGTATATTTGTAGTGTAGTTTTAGGAGGGCTAGGGTAGTGCTGGCTAGTGGTATACTGTATGTAGTTTAAGGGAGGCTAGGGTAAGTGCTGGCTAGTAGTATACTGTAGTGTAGTTTAGGGAAGGCTAGGGTAGTGCTGGCTAGTAATATTTGTAGTGTAAGTTTAAGCGATGACTAGGGTAGGGTGGCTAGTGAAATTGTAGTGTAGTTTTAGCAATGACTAGGGTAGTGGTGGCTAGTAGTGTAGTGTAGTTTAGGGAGGGCTAGGGTAGTGGTGGCTAGTAGTGTAGTGTAGTTTAGGGAGGGCTAGGGTAGTGGTGGCTAGTAGTGTACTGTAGTGTAGTTTTGGGAAGTCTATGGTAGTGGTGGCTAGTAGCACAGTGTAGTGTATTTTGGTTTGCTTCTTCCTTGAACTCGTTGCCTCTCAAAAGGTGCTCTACTGCCTTCAAATCACCCAATAATACTATTATCATACTGTAATTTCAACACCATTTCCTATCAGTTCAATGTTGATGCATCCATCAGCGCTTATGCAGACCGGTAGCCTACTGGTTAAGAGCGTTGGCCAGTAAACGARCGGTTGCTGGTTCAAATACCAGAGATGACTATGTGAAAAATCTGCTTATGAGTCCTTGAGCAAAGCATTTAACCATAATTGCTACTGTAAGTCGCTCTTGATAAGAGCATCTGCTAAATGACTAAAGTTTAACAAATGTAAATCATTATGGATTCAATATGTCCTGAGTTAGAGATAAACATTAAAGATTGGCTACATTAGAGATAACCATTAAACAGCTGCAGTCCTGCTCCCAGCAGTTACAGAAACACACACTGTTCCCAGGCCAGCTACAGTACAGTAAGACACAGTTCTAGCGTAAGAAAGGAAGGCCGTCTGAATGAGTTCAGTATGAAGCCACAGACCTGCAGGGAGCCAAAACACCAAGGCTGTATCATAATGTAAAACATTGAGGACAAATTGAATCATGTTTGGACAGATTCAGCCTTCAGACCGACCTAGAATGCACATCTGTTTAACTGAGTATTTCCGTTCCAGAACGTTCACAAGAAAGCTCTGTTTCCTTCTCTTCATTTTGTTTGTTACACGTTTTGGTTCTCTTAATATACCTGATTGATATGAGGGGAGGCCTTCCTAGTGTCTAGGTGTATTCCAATAGATAGCTTGGCCAGAGAAGCAGAGCTCCAGATGATCTGGGGCCTTCCCTGGGCCTGGGCCTCCTCAGTGTTCCAGTAGATCAAGCTGAACCCCCAGCTCTATATCTGCTGGGTTGCTGTAAGGGGAGAAGCATGGTACAATAACACAACGTGTTCTTCGTTCACCCCAGCCTGCCGTAAAACAGGAAGAATTACAGAGTGAGAGACAGTTTTACTCGGCATCGTAAATGCGTCTGCCCTTTTCTGTCTTTCCCCTCCCTCTTTTACTCACTGTCCTCCTGTGACGCTGGTTGATTCTGCTGGGAATGCCTGGTCCAGATTAACGTGCACACTAATTAAGTTTTTAAATCGTCACGTGTTTGTCTGTGTTTGTGTGATAGATACGTTTACATTCATGCATTTGTGTGTGTGTGTGTGTGTGTGTGTGTGTGTGTGTGTGTGTGTGTGTGTAATATACATGTTAACATTCAAACTATATATCTGTGGCACAGAAATGCGTGAAGGGGCCAGGCGCGTGTGTGTAGGCGCGTGTGCGTACATCCGTGTGTGAGTGCGTGCTTCCATTTGCGTGCATACGCACGTGTGTTTTTCCAGGTTGTGTCTAGTTTCCAGGCAGACAGTGGGAGCGGTTGAGGACCACCCCTTATACTCTCTACTTTCTAACCCAACCACAGCAGGGCAATAATCACTTAACCCAAATCAGAGGCAATCAGAGCAGTGTTCCTCTGCAGCTGGGAGGCGGAGGGGGGACAGAGGAGGAGGAAGGACGGAGGGAGGGATGAAGAGATGGACAGTGATGAGGAAGAACAACCTTCTCATCTGGATCTACTAGGTAATGAATGGACTCTTCATAAAGGAGAGTCACAGAGAACATCGTCTCGTATCAGACACTACTGAGGCTTCTTATTAGAACAAGCCTCAGCCTGGCATTCTGCTCAGTCCTTGTACATCTCTGTCTCCGTGTCTCTGCCTGTGTGAGTCAGCGATTGCTGTGAGCTGTTGACCTGTTGTTTGTGTTCTGATATAGGTCCTGACTGTCACTGCTGCAGGCCTAAAGGAGTAGCAGGGAGACTCTCTATGACAGAGCCTGATGTCCTTTGCTTCCGCCTCCCCAGCCCGCCTCCTCAGCCCTCCTCCTCAGCCCTCCCCAGCCCTCCTCCTCAGCCATCCTCCCAATCCCTCCTCCCCAGCCCTCCCCTCAGGCCTCCTCCCCAGCCCTCCTCCCAATCCCTCCTCCCAGCCCTCCTCCTCAGCCTCCTCCCCAGCCCTCCTCCCCAGCCCTCCTCCTCAACCCGCACAACGATGCAACTCACTGACTGCTTAGTGGCCAAGCCTGCTCTTGATCAAATGGAAATTGCGGCAATATTGTATCAGGGAGAAACATGTGTGTGTTGTAGCCAAGCAGGGCCATGCAGAGTGGCTAGATGCTTTAATGAGTCTAACTCATACAGTATCATCTGCCATTCATTTAGAGGAAGAACAAACACACTGATGAAAATGTCCTTGTCTGCAAGAATCCTCTCTCTCTTTCTATCTATCATTATCTATCCATACTATCCATCTATCCATCTCATCCATCACTATCTATCTATCTATCCCCTCTCTCTCTCTCTCTCTCTCATGATGACATTCTAGTGTTTGTATACATGTAGAACATTATATGTTGCATGACAGATGGGCTAGATGTCAGAAATAAACTATTGAATGTGACTTGTATCTATTGTCACTGTGTAACGGTAGGATGTGGTGGGGGGTGTTATGTAGGAGTGAGGGTGAAGACGTGTTGGGGGGTGAGAGGTGTTAAAGTGAAACAGCAAATAGATCAAGTAAGGGAACACACTGCTCCCACTAGCTACTGAAACCAGAACAACCCAAAACCTCCCTCTCACTTACCCACTAATGGAGAGAGGAACACACACACATACTGAAGCATGCATGCATACAGGGCCGCACAACACACACACACACACACACACCCCAGACACTTGTATCCCCCCAGTCACTGTATCCACCCCAGTCACTTGTAATCCCCCCAGTCACTGTATCCCCCAGAACACTTGTATCCAGCCTAGACACTGTATCCAGCCCAGTCCTAGCCCAGTCACTGTATCCCCCAGTCACTTGGTATCCACCCCAGTCACTTGTATCCACCCCAGTCACCCTTGTACCACCCCAGTCACTTGTATCCCCCCAGTCACTTGTAATCCACCCCAGTCACTTGTATCCCCCCAGTCACTGTATCCACCCAGTCACCTTGTATCCCCCAGTCCCCATGTATCCACCCCCATCACTTGTATCCACCCAGTCACTTGTATCCACCCCTAGACACTTGTATCCACCCCAGACACTTGTATCCCCCCGTCACTTGTATCACCCCAGTCACTTGTATCCACACTCAGTCACTTGTATCCAGCCCCAGTCACCTTGTAATCCCCCCCAGACACATTGTATCCCCCCAGACACTTGTATCCCCCCAGTCACTTGTATCCAGCCCCAGTCACTTGTCTCCCCCAGTCACTTGTATCCCCCAGACACTTGTATCCCCCCGTCACTTGTATCGACCCCAGTCCACTTGTATCCAGCCTAGACACTGTATCCACCTAGACACTGTAATCCACCCTAGACACTTGTATCCACACCCAGTCATTGTATCCCCCCAGTCACTTGATCCAGCCTAGACACTTGTATCCCCCAGTCACTTGTATCCAGCCCCAGTCACTTGTCATCCCCCCAGTCACTTGTATCCACCCCAGACACTTGTATCCACCCAGTCACTGTATCCACCAGTCACTGTTATCAGCCTAGACACTTGTATCCACCCCAGACACATTGTATCCCCCAGTCACTTGTATCCAGCCTAGACATTGTATCCAGCCTAGACACTTGTATCCACCTAGACACTTGTATCCCCCCAGACACTAGTATCCACCCTAAACCCTTGTATCCACCTAGACTACTTGTATCCACCCAGTCACTTGTATCCCCCAGACACTTTGTATCCCCCCAGACACTTGTATCCCCCAGTCACTTGTATCCCCCCCAGTCCACTTGTATCCCCCCAGTCATTGTATCCCCCCCAGACACTTGTATCCCCCCCAGACACTTGTATCCCCCAGTCACTTGTATCCAGCCCCAGACCCACTGTATCCACCCCAGACACTTGTATCCCCCCAACACTTGTATCCACCCCAGACACTTGTATCCACCAGACTACACCCAGACACTTGTATCCACCCCAGACACTTGATCCACCCACCAGACACTTGTATCCACCCCAGACACTTGTATCCACCCCAGACACTTGTATCCCCCCAGACACTTGTATCCCCCAGTCACTTGTTCCCCCCAGACACTTGTATCCCCCAGTCACTTGTATCCCCCCAGTCACTTGTATCCCCCCCCAGTCCACTTGTATCCCCTCCAGTCACTTGTAATCCCCCATCACTCACGTTTGTCATCCAGCCCCAGACACTGTATCCGCCCCAGACACTTGTAATCCAGCCAGACACTGTTCCCCAGACACTTGTATCCCCCCAGTCACTTCAGCTGTATCCCCCCAGCCGCACACGACACTTGTATCCGCCCAGACACTTGTATCCAGCCCGCCAGAACCGGAGTCGACACTGCTGTGATCCCCCCAGACACTTGTATCCAGCCCCAGTCACTTGTTCCCCCAGTCACTTGTCATCCCCACCCCAGTCTACTTGTATCCCCCCATGTCACTTGGTATCCACCCCAGTCACTGTATCCTACCCCAGTCCACTTGTATCCCCCAACACTTTGTACCACCCGTTGTACAGACAGTCCAGTACCCCAGAACACTTGTATCCCAGACCTCCACCCTCCGCAGTGTATCCACCTCCAGACACTTGTATCCCACCAGTCCACTTGTATCCCCCAGACACTTGTATCCCCCCCCAGTTCCACTGTGTATCCACTCCAGACACTTGTCATTCCCCCAGTCACCTTGTTATCCCCAGTCACTTGGATCCCCCCAGACACTTGTATCCCCCCAAGGAACACTTTGTATCTCCCCCAGTCCTTGTATCTCGCCCCCAGTCACTTTATCCCCCCCAGTCACTTGTATCCCCCCCAGTCATACTTTGTTAATCCCCCAGTCACTTGTATCCACGCCCAGACACTTGTATCCACCCACAAGACAACTTGTACCCAACCCCAGTCACTTGTTATCCCCCAGACACGCTTGTATCCCCCCAGAACTTGTATCGCAGCCCAGACACTTGTATTCCAGCCCCAGACACTTGTAATCCAGCCCAGTCACTTGGTACCCCCCCAGACCTTGTATCCAGCCCCAGTCCACTGTGATGCCCCGCCAGTCCACTTGTAATCACCCCAGTCCTTGTACCCCCCAGTACTTGTATCCCCCCAGTCACCTTGTATCCACCCCAGTCACTTGTATCCCCCCAGTCACTTTGTATCCACCCCCAGTCACTTGTATCCCCCAGACCACTTGTATCCCCCCAGTCCACTTGTAACACCCAGACACTTGTAGCCCCCCAGTCACTTGTATCAACTCCCGACACTTGTATCCCCCAGACACTTGTATTCCACCCCAGTCACTTGTGTCAGGCCCAGACACTGTATCCGCCCCCAGACACTTGTATCCGCCCCGACACTTGTATCCCCCAGACCACTTGTATCCCCCGTCACTGTTCCCCCAGACACTTGTATCCCCCAGAACACTTGTATCCACCCAGACACTTGTATCCAGCCCCAGACACTTGTATCCAGCCCCAGTCACTTGTATCCCCCCCCAGACACTTGTAATCCAGCCCCAGTCACTTGTATCCCCCCAGTCACTTGTATCCCCCAGTCATTGTATCCCCCAGTCAGCTTTATCCACCCCAGTCACTTGTATCCACCCAGTCACTTGTATCCCCCCCAGACACTTGTATCCAGCCCCAGACACTGTATCCACCCCCAGTCACTTGTATCCCCAGACACTTGTAATCCCCCAGACACGTGTATCCACCCCAGACACGTGTATCCACCCCAGACACTTGCTAT
>NW_019942507.1:104168-107917 GCF_002910315.2 Salvelinus sp. IW2-2015
CCTCCTCCCCAGCCCTCCTCCCCAGCCCTCCTCCTCAACCCCACAACGATGCAACTCACTGACTGCTTAGTGGCCAAGCCTGCTCTTGATCAAATGGAAATTGCGGCAATATTGTATCAGGGAGAAACATGTGTGTGTTGTAGCCAAGCAGGGCCATGCAGAGTGGCCTAGATGCTTTAATGAGTCTAACTCATACAGTATCATCTGCCATTCATTTAGAGGGAAGACAAACACACTGATGAAAATGTCCTTGTCTGCAAGAATCCTCTCTCTCTTTCTATCTATCCATCTATCTATCCATCTATCCATCTATCCATCTATCCATCTATCTATCCATCTATCTATCTATCTATCCCTCTCTCTCTCTCTCTCTCTCATGTATGTCATTCTAGTGTTTTGTATACATGTAGAACATTATATGTTGCATGACAGATGGGCTAGATGTCAGAAATAAACTATTGAATTGACTTGTATCTATTGTCACTGTGTAACGGTAGGATGTGGTGGGGGGGTTATGTAGGAGTGAGGGTGAAGAAGTGTTGGGGGGGTGAGGAGGTGTTAAAGTGAAACAGCAAATAGATCAGTAAGGGAACACACTGCTCCCCTAGCTACTGAACCAGAACAACCCAAAACCTCCCTCTCACTTACCCACTAATGGAGAGAGGAACACACACACATACTGAAGCATGCATGCATACAGGGCCGCACACACACACACACACACACACACACCCCAGACACTTGTATCCCCCCAGTCACTTGTATCCACCCCAGTCACTTGTATCCCCCCAGTCACTTGTATCCCCCCAGACACTTGTATCCAGCCTAGACACTTGTATCCAGCCCAGTCACTGTAGCCCCAGTCACTGTATCCCCCAGTCACTTGGTATCCACCCCAGTCACTTGTATCCACCCCAGTCACACTTGTACCACCCCAGTCACTTGTATCCCCCCAGTCACTTGTAATCCACCCCAGCACTTGTATCCCCCCAGTCACTTGTATCCACCCAGTCACTTGTATCCCCCAGTCCCATGTATCCACCCCCTCACTTGTATCCACCCAGTCACTTGTATCCACCCCAGACACTTGTATCCACCCCAGACACTTGTATCCCCCCAGTCACTTGTAATCACCCCAGTCACTTGTATCCACCCAGTCACTTGTATCCAGCCCCAGTCACTTGTATCCCCCGCCAGACACATTGTATCCCCCCAGACACTTGTATCCCCCCAGTCACTTGTATCCAGCCCCAGTCACTTGTTCCCCCAGTCACTTGTATCCCCCAGACACTTGTATCCCCCCAGTCACTTGTATCACCCCAGTCCACTTGTATCCGCCCAGACACTTGTATCCACCTAGACACTGTAATCCACCCTAGACACTTGTATCCACACCCAGTCATTGTATCCCCCCAGTCACTTGATCCAGCCTAGACACTTGTATCCCCCAGTCACTTGTATCCAGCCCCAGTCACTTGTCATCCCTCCCAGTCACTTGTATCCACCCCAGACACTTGTATCCCCCAGTACTTGTATCCCCAGTCACTTTATCAGCCTAGACACTTGTATCCACCCCAGACACTTGTATCCCCCCAGTCACTTGTATCCACCTAAGACATTGTATCCCAGCCCTAGACACTTGTATCCCACCTAGACACTTGTATCCCCCCAGACACTGTATCCACCCTACCCTTGTATCCACCCAGCTACTTGTATCCACCCAGTCACTTGTATCCCCCAGACACTTGTATCCCCCCAGACACTTGTATCCCCCAGTCACTTGTATCCCCCCCAGTCCACTTGTATCCCCCCAGTCATTGTATCCCCCCCAGACACTTGTATCCCCCCAGACACTTGTATCCCCCAGTCACTTGTATCCAGCCCCAGACCCACTTGTATCCACCCCAGACACTTGTATCCCCCAACACTTGTATCCACCCCAGACACTTGTATCCACCCGACTACACCCAGACACTTGTATCCACCCCGACACTGTCCACCCGACACTTGTATCCACGCCCAGACACTTGTATCCACCCCAGACACTTGTATCCCCCCAGACACTTGTATCCCCCAGTCACTTGTTCCCCCCAGACACTTGTATCCCCCAGTCACTTGTATCCCCCCAGTCACTTGTATCCCCCCCAGTCCACTTGTATCCCCCCAGTCACTTGTAATCCCCCATGATCACTTTGTCATCCAGCCCCAGACACTTGTATCCGCCCCAGACACTTGTAATCCACGCCAGACACTGTATCCCCCAGACACTTGTATCCCCCCAGTCACTTACCCAAGAACTTTATCCCCAGCCGCACACGAACACTTGATCCGCCCAGACACTTGTATCCACCCGCCAGAACCCGAGTCCACTTGTGATCCCCCAGACACTTGTATCCAGCCCCTCACTTGTATCCCCCAGTCACTTGTCATCCACCCCAGTCACTTGTATCCCCCCATGTACACTTGGTATCCACCCCAGTCACTTGTATCCACCCCAGTCACTTGTATCCCCCAATCACTTTGTACCACCCAGACACTTGTATCGCCAGTCACATGTATCCCCAGAACACTTGTATCCCCAGACACTGACCACCCCGACACTGTATCCACCTCCAGACACTTGTATCCCACCAGTCACTTGTATCCACCCAGAATCTTGTATCCCCCCCCAGTATCCACCTGTGTATCCACCCAGACACTTGTATTCCCCCAGTCACCTTGTATCCCCCAGTCACTTGATCCCCCCAGACACTTGTATCCCCCCAGACACTTTGTATCCCCCCAGTCCTTGTATCCCCCCCAGTCACTTTATCCCCCCCAGTCACTTGTATCCCCCCAGTCACTTGTTAATCCCCCAGTCACTTGTATCCACCCCAGACACTTGTATCCACCCCAGACAACTTGTATCCAACCCCAGTCACTTGTTTCCAGACCTTGTATCCCCCAGACACTTGTATCCAGCCCAGACACTTGTATTCCACCCCAGACACTTGTATCCACCCAGTCACTTGTACCCCCAGACACTTGTATCCGCCCCAGTCCACTGTATCCCCCAGTCCACTTGTAATCCACCCCAGTCACTTGTATCCCCCCAGTCACTTGTATCCCCCAGTCACTTGTATCCACCCCAGTCACTTGTATCCCCCCAGTCACTTTGTATCCACCCCCAGTCACTTGTATCCCCCAGACCCTTGTATCCCCCCAGTCCACTTGTACCACCCAGACACTTGTACCCCCCAGTCACTTGTATCACCCGACACTTGTATCCCCCAGCACTTGTATTCCACCCCAGCACTTGTGTCAGCCCAGACACTTGTATCCGCCCCCAGACACTTGTATCCCCCCGACACTTGTATCCCCAGACACTTGTATCCCCCAGCACTTGTATCCCCCCAGACACTTGTATCCCCCAGAACACTTGTATCCACCCAGACATTTGTATCCGCCCCAGACACTTGTATCCAGCCCCAGTCACTTGTATCCCCCCCCAGAACTTGTATCCACCCCAGTCACTTGTATCCCCCCAGTCACTTGTATCACCCCAGTCACTTGTATCCCCCAGTCAGCTTTATCCACCCCAGTCACTTGTATCCACCCAGTCACTTGTATCCCCCCAGACACTTGTATCCAGCCCCAGACACTTGTATCCACCCCGTCACTTGTATCCCCCCAGACACTTGTTCCAATGTATCCCCCCAGACACTGTGTATCCACCCCAGACACGTGTATCCACCCCAGACACTTGCTAT
>NW_019942507.1:112538-117838 GCF_002910315.2 Salvelinus sp. IW2-2015
ATTGTCTTAGTCATAGCAGAAGGTTGGAGACTACAACACAAGGCAAGAATCTTTGGTCATAGATGAAGAGAAGCTAGATTAAAATGTCAGTTTGTTCATAAGCCATGGGACATAAACATTACACAACAAGTTGGAAATCCCGCAAATTTTCACAATGAGTGGTTTGGAAAAGGAATCAGTGGGCTATTCTGCCAAGCTTTGCAAAAGCAATCTTAGCCTGCTACTCTCAGTGAAGCGGGTGTGTGGTCCAAGTCTGGTTTAAGGTCTATTTTTAAAGCTTAAACGGATAAACATTACACATGCTAAAAACAACCATGGGCACGAAGAAGGTTGAATTTTACATTGGCCGTGCGTGTTCAATCCAGCATGACTTCTCCCTCCCGTCCTCTTCCCTCTCCCCTGTTCTTGTAGCTGTCTAACTTTTGGCCTTTAATTCCAGTAAATGTTGCTTAGCTTGTCTTTGACGTTTGAGCCTCAGCTTGATAAGAATAATGGGACTATTAGGGCTGGTTACACACCGAGTGTGTTCCTCAAGCACCTGGCTAGGGTGATCACTGCCTGGACGTGCTCACTGCGTGTTGACTTATGCATTCAGACGCAGACATCAATCATCTGGCTGACTGACTGGCTGACCCTGAACCCTGCCTGGTATAACATTCATCTACTTTATCTGCCTGGCAATACATTAATTTACTTATCTGCCTGGCATAACGTTCATCTACTTTATCTGCCTGGCATAACACTAATCTACTTTATCTGCCTGGCATAACGTTCATCTACTTTATCTGCCTGGCATAACATTAATCTACTTTATCTGCCTGGTATAACATTAATCTATTTATCTGCCTGGCATAACGTTCATCTACTTTATCTGCCTGGCATACTAATCTACTTTATCTGCCTGGCATAACACTAATCTACTTTATCTGCCTGGCATAACACTAATCTACTTTATCTGCCTGGCATAACGTTCATCTACTTTTCTGCCTGGCATAACACTAATCTACTTTATCTGCCTGGCATAACACTAGGGAGGAGGAGGGGGTGGGAGTAGGGGGCAGGAGGAGGGGATGGGAGGAGGGGGCGGGAGAGAGATGTGATATGTTTGGGACTGTTTCTATCTTGGCGTAGCGTTAGCCTGGTATGACAATGTACAATTTTGATTTGTGTGATTCTAAACATATTAGTGGTTGCGTGTATCTGTGCTTGTATTGTTCAGGTGAATGTGTGTGTTTAGTGCCTTAGCAGAACTCTCTGATGCGCTGGCAGGCAAGTCCAGCTGACCAGCTGAGCCCACCCAGTTTGTGGGACAGCAGAGCATGCATTCATTTTTCTTCCTCTACGGACCATAAAGACCAGTGGTGTGTGTATGCATGCACACAAAAACACACTTATTTTCTGTGTGTCTGTGTGTGTGTGTGTGTGTGTGTGTGAGTGTTTGTGTGTGTGTGTGTGTGTGTGTGTGTGTGTGTGTAAAGTAGAGCCTGCCTGATCCTCCTGTTCCTCTCATTTTCCTGGTGAAAGGAGGCATTCTAACTGATTTCCATGACCTCAAGACAGGGCCCGTGCTGCCTTCCCGTCCTCATGGCTGGTGTGTTTCATTGTGTACTTACTCATGTGCGTGGGTGACTTTGTGGGTGTGTATTTGTGTGTGTGATGCGTAACCGTGTTTGTGTGTGCGAGCCAGTGTGTATCTCTGACTGTGCGTGCGCTCTCTCTCTCACACACACTAACACACATTCTAACTGCTTTCCATGAGTCCATCCAGCCAGGACCCTCCTCTGCGGCCTTCCTCGCAGTGCTTGTTTAGACAACAGTGGTGCACATGTTGGCTGAAATATGGCCGCTGCGCTGGCCTGCTCGGGTGAATGAAGCTACGGCATGTGTGCTTAAACTACAACAGCTCACGGATTTATCCATATATTTAAATGATTGATTTAAGAGCCCACCATTCAACACTTGTTGCAGCTGTGGAGGGGAGATTGTGGGACCTAGGAGATGAGAGAAGAGGGATAGAGTTTACATCAGAAAATATACAGCCTTGAAGACTTCACGCAGGCTATGTTATTGACATAATTCATACAAGCAGCACTGGAATATTTTTATTGAGAAGTGAGGAGTTTTTAAATTTTAATTTAACCTTTATTTAACTAGGCAAGTCAGTTAAGAACAAATTCTTATTTACAATGATGACAGACCTGGGAACAGTGGGTTAACTACCTTGTTCAGCTCAGGGATTCGATCCAGCAACCTTTCGGTTACTGGCCCAACACCCTAACCACAAGGCTCTAACCACGAGGCTACCTGTCGCCCCAAGTTGTATTTTTATATGATTATTTATTAATAGCTTTTGTTTGTTATGGTTTTAAAATGACATAAGCTAAATGTTTTTTTAATGTCACGAAAAAATTGAAGAAAGCATATGAAAACAGATCAGTCCGTCGTTTGGTAGGTTCAACGGACACACATTTATACACGCACAAGGATATGTGTGTGTTTTATTAGCTGTCTCCTTATTAAATGTGTTGGGAGTTGGAGGAACGTTCGGAGCTGGGACAGAACATTCCACCTCTTTTATGTCTCCCTCTCGTCCCCCTATTCCCCCCATTCTTCTCCTCCCTCCGTTCGTTCCCCCCATTCCTGTCTTTGATAATAATTTTCCTTATGAGCTCATAAAAACCAGAGGTTCTCTCAGAGCAGCACCTCTTGCATTAAAAACCAGAGGTTCTCTCAGAGCAGCACCTCTTATTCACTGCTTGCACTGCCATTAAAAACCAAGATGTAATCTCTCAGAAGCAGCAACCAATCTAATCAATTTAAAAACCAGAGTCTCTACGAAGAAGCGCACACCTACTTCCATTAAAACAGATTCTATCAGAGCAGCAAACCTCTGAATGCATTAAAACCGGTTCTCTACAGAAGGGCAAAGCACCTTACGTCACAATTTTAACCAGAATGCTCCTCTTACTACCACGTGCAGCAACCTAATTTCCATATGATAAAACCAGACAGTCTCTCAGAGCCAGCCCCAACCCTAATTTAGCAATCATGTAAAAAACTACAAGGTATTCTCTCAGAAGGCAGCCTATCCTCATGTGCATTAAAAGCAGCCGGCTTGTCTCTATTAAAAAAGAGCCAGCACGACTGGCTGTCATTTAGAAGACAGCCAGAGCTCGCTCTAATGCCTCTAGTAGCAAAAGACCAACGTACTGATTGCTACTTAACCGCTGTCTCTCTCATGCAGCAAAGCGACCCTTCTCTGCTTTATAAAAAAAACCAGAGTTCTTCTCACGCTCAGAAGCCAGCCCTACTCTCTCCTCGCAATTAAAAAGACCCCAGAGATTGTCTCTCAACAGTATCTCTCAGTCCAGTTCAACCACACACGTTTCTCCATTGTAGACACACCTCTTGCAATTAACAAAACCGAAGTTTCTCTAGCGAGCAGGCCCGTGTCATGCTATCTTACAAATATCAAGAGTAATACATAATCAGCCGCAAGGACACCTCTTGCCTTCATATTATACACGCGAGTTCTCTACGCAGCAAGCCCTCGTTGACCTTCTCTTCCATTACACCAAGAAGCGTCTATGTCTCTGTCAGAGCACCTCGTATCGTCCTATTCAAACTCTAAAAGACAGGTTCGTCTCTAGTCAGAGAGCGCAGACACCATCCCTTCTTGTGCAATTTTATAAAACCAGAATTAACCCTTCATTGAACGAATCTCTCGGAGCAGACCTCTGCTGAGCTACTTTACACACCTCATGAGAGTAAATCTCTCAGAGAGCAGGCTCTCTTATCTCGCGATTAAAAGCAGCCCAGAGAGTCTCTCTCAAGTTCCAGATAGTAAACCTACTTCCTCAATTAAAAAGACGATGTAGGTCCTGCGCAGAGGCTCTATCGGCATTCCATCTTACCCACTTATGAGTTAACCATGAGTTCTCTAGTCGAAGCAAAGCCGACCATCCTCTTCTCTATATCTGAACAACACAAGAGAGGTTTCTTCCAGACGCACACCTCTTCTCCCTCTTGAAAAGCCAGAGTTTCTCAGAAGCAGCCCCTACTCTGTCTACTCTCCATACTCAAAAAAACGCTATGCTCGAATGCTTCGTAAGGTCATGCTACCTCTTCGCAGTGTAAGAACCCAAGCAGGTTCTCTCATACTGTCCTTAAAAAGCCCAGCAAGGCACGTCTTCCTTTCCTCATTAAAAAGCACCAAGCCGTACTTTGCTCCTACTATGAACACCACCCTCTAGGTTTCCAATGAAGACAGATGACTCTATAACAGCTGCCATCTGCTCCATTCAAATTACAAAGCAGAGGTTCTCTCAGGCAGCACCTCTTCCATTAAAAACCAGAGGTCTCCGACACTCTCAGCATGACAAAAAACCAGAGGTCTCTCAGCAGCACCCTCTTGCATTAAAACCAGAGGGTTCTCTCAGAGCAGCACCTCGTCCATAAAACCAGAGGTTCTCTCAGAGCAGCACCTCTTCATTAAAAACCAGAGTTCTCTCAGAGCAGCACCTCTTCATTAAAACCGCAGTTCTCTCAAGCAGCACCTCTTCCATTAATACACATTAAAAACCAGAGGTTCTCTCAGAGGCAGCACCTCTTCCATTAAAAACCAGAGGTTCTCTCAGAGCAGCACTCCTCCTTAAAAACCAGAGGTTCTCTCAGAGCAGCACCTCTTCCATTAAAAACCAGAGGTTCTCTCAGAGCAGCACCTCTTCCATTAAAAACAGAGGTTCTCTCAGAGCAGCACCTCTTCATTAAAAACCAGAGTTCTCTCAGAGCAGCACCTCTTCATTAAAAACCAGAGGTCTCTCAGAGCAGCACCTCTTCCTTAAAAACCAGAGGTTCTCTCAGAGCAGCACCTCTTGCATTAAAAACCAGAGTTCTCTCAGAGCAGCACCTCCATTAAAAACCAGAGGTTCTCTCAGAGCAGCACCTCTTCCATTAAAAACCGAGTTCTCTCAGAGAGCACCTCTTCCATTAAAAACCAGAGGTTCTCTCAGAGCAGCACCTCTTCCATTAAAAACAGAGGTCTCTCAGAGCAGCACCTCTTCCATTAAAAACCAGAGGTTCTCTCAGAGCAGCACCTCTTGCATTAAAAAACAGAGGTTCTCTCAGAGCAGCACCTCTTGCATATAAAAACCAGAGGTTCTCTCAGAGCAGCACCTCTTGCATTAAAAACCAGAAGTTCTCTCAGAGCAGAGCACCTCTTCATTAAAAACCAGAGGTTCCTCAGAGCAGCACCTCTTGCCATTAAAAACCAGAGGTTCTCTCAGGCAGCACCTTGCATT
>NW_019942507.1:119465-144465 GCF_002910315.2 Salvelinus sp. IW2-2015
CCATTAAAACCAGAGTTTCTCTCCAGAGCAGCAATTTCCATTTAAACCGAGGTTCTCTCAGGAGCAGCACTTTCCATTAAAACCAAGTTCCTCTCAGAGCAGCACCTCTTCATTAAAAACCAGAGGTTTCTCTCAGGGCAGCACCTCTTCATTAAAACCAGAGGTTCTCTTCAGAGCACGCACCTCTTCCAATTAAACCTCGGATGTTCTAATAACTCGTTCACCAGAATGCTCTATTCACATCTCAAAAACCAGGGGTTCTTCACAGGCAGACTCGTAGCACTGTACTTGCATCTAACTACGCAACGAGAGTATTCTGTAAGTGCAGATCGCAGAGTGATTTCTGTGACAATTAAAAACTCCGAGTTATCTTGACAGAGCAGCCGTGACGACGCCCTATTGCTGATTTAATAAAGAGATTTGTGTATTGCTCTCGTTGAGACATGACTATCCTCTATGCAATTAAAGGACCAGAGGTCTTCTCCTACATTCTGGTTCTCCATGGCAGCTACATGGACAGTGACACGTAAGTCTTGTCATTAAAAACAGAGGTTCTCTCAGAGCAGGCACCTGTTGGCAATAAATAAAAAGAGTCCTGTCAGAGCTTTACTACTGATGCCAGCATGCCTCTATGGCATTAAAAACCGGCAGGGTTCTCTCAGAGAAGGCGATCATCTCTTGCATTAATAAAACCGGGAGAGTTGTCTCAGAGCGACCTCTTGTAAAGAGCTCTCGCGCACCTCTTCCGAGTTACATAAGAGCGCAGCATCTCCGGGCACATCTGCTTAAACGCAGTCGCCTAGAGGAGCACCTCTTGCATTAAAGAGTTGCTCTAGATATAGACCGCATGATTAAGACCAGAGGTTCTCTCAGAGCAGCACCTCTTGCATTAAAACCAGAGGTTCTCTCAGAGGAGCACCTCTTCCATTAAAACCAGAGGTTCTCTCAGAACGGCACTCTCTTTCATAACAGAGGTCTTGCTCTCACAGAGCGTGCAGACCTCTTCCATTAAAAACCAGAGGTTCTCTCAGAGCAGCACCTCTTCCATTAAAAACCGAGGTTCTCTCAGAGCAGCACCCTTCCATTAAAAACCAGAGGTTCTCTCAGAGCAGCACTCTTCCATTAAAACCGAGTTTTCTCGAGAGCACCTCTTCCATTAAAAACCAGAGGTTCTTCAGAGCAGCACCTCTTGCATTAAAAACCAGAGGTTCTCTCAGAGCAGCACTCTTCATTAAAACCAGAGGTTCTCTCAGAGCAGCACCTCTTCCATTAAAAACCAGAGGTTCTCTCAGAGCAGCACCTCTTCCATTTAAAACCAGAGGTTCTCTCAGAGCAGCACCTCTTCCATTAAAAACCAGAGGTTCTCTCAGAGCAGCACCTCTCTCTCATTAAAAACCAGAGGTTCTCTCAGAGCGCATACTTTTCCATTAAAAACCAGAGGTCTCTCAGAGCAGCAACTCTTCGCATTTAAAAACCAGAGGTTCTCTCAGAGCAGCACCTCTTCATTAAAAACCAGAGGTTCTCTCAGAGCAGCACTCTTCCATTAAAAACCAGAGGCTCTCAGAGCAGCACCTCTTCCATTAAAAACCAGAGGTTCTCTCAGGAGCAGCACCTCTTCCATTAAAACCAGAGGTCTCTCAGAGCCAGCACCTCTTCATTATAACCGAGGTTCTCTCAGCGCATCTCTCGCATTAGACTGGTTGTCTCTTGCAGGCACTCTGCTCTTGCATTAAACCAGAAGGGTTCTCTCAGAGCAGCACCTCTTGCATTAAAAACCAGAGGTTCTTCTCAGAGCAGCATCGTTTGCATTAAACAGAGGTTGCTCTCAGAGCAGCACCTCTTGCATTAAAACCAGAGTTCTCTCAGAGCAGACCTCTTCCATTAAAAACCAGGTTCTCTCAGAGCAGCACTCTTCCATTAAAAACCAGAGGTTCTCTCAGAGCGCAGACCAGTGTCACGTTGTGTTGTAGTGTGAGACCCAAGCGCACGTGATGTGGGGCTTTGTGCATTAAAAACCAGAGGTTCTCTCAGAGCAGCACCTCTTCCATTAAAAACCAGAGGTTCTCTCAGAGCAGCACCAGTGTCACGTTCGTTGTAGTGAGGAGACCAAAGCGCAGCGTGATGTGAATACATATTTTTAATACAAGACGACTAAACACGAAGAACACTAAACAAACTAACAAAATAACAAAACGACCGTGAACGCTATCAACAACGAGTGCAGACATGCAACATCACATAGACAATAACCCACAAACCAAACTGGAAAATGGCAACCTAAATAGGATCCCCAATCAGAGACAACGATACACAGCTACCTCTGATTTGGAACCAATCCAGGCCACCATAGACCTACATAAGTCTAGACTAGACATACACACTAGACATACAAAAAACCCTAGACAAGACAAAAACATACATACCACCCTCGTCACACCCTGACCTAACCAAAATAATAAAGAAAACAAAGAATACTAAGGTCAGGGCGTGACAACCAGTCTTGCTTTTTAAACTACATAATTTTGTTGTTGCTAGATAGGGTCCTATGTGTGTTTTTAGATTTTTCTAACATAATAGAAAAGTACTAGCTACTGTAAGTTATGCTATTTGTTGCAATTATTGAGGTGTTTCCTTTAATAAAAATACAAAAATGAACTGAGGCGTGAATTGGACAGTAATCAAAACTTTATCTACCTCTACGTATCTCTCTTTCTTTTGTTTTCTTTCTCTTTTCCTTTTTTCTTTCGCTTTCTGTTTTTCTGTTTTGCTCTTTCTCTTCCTCCCTCCTTCCCACCCCCTTCTCTCTTACTCTTAATTTCTTACGGGGCCGAGTTAAGCATAAGCGAATAATTAGGTAATTGCCGTCTTGATTGAGCTCAATAGGAAACGTTTCAATTAGGCTAAAACTGCACAGGGAGGAAGTAGGCTCTTACAAAGGAAACATTCCTTGTCATGCAACTGTCAGCCCCGAGCCCACACTACACACACACAGAGAGAGAGAGAGAGAGAGAGACATATACACACCAGCCTGGATTCAGGTGTAGACGTAACATAGTAGATGTAAATCCATCACGCTCCGATTAAAATTATATGTTATGTTTCGTATGGTATGTGGATGTACATCATCCATTTTGTATGATATGTTACGAATTGCAATACRTACAATAGGTTATGAATTACAAGTTGTACAATATGTTGCTATTTGAAAAAYGTACAATATGTTAAACATAGTAAGTAGTTGCAAAGTTAATAAATAGCTAAAAGGCGGAAGTTGTCTATGATGAGATTAACACGCAATATTTGGGTTGCTAGACGTTCGCGTTATATGTTACAAATTCCAATTTGTTGTGGCTAACGTTAGCTAGGTGGCTAACACGAACATTAGCTCGTTAGCTAACGTTAGCTAAGCTAGGGGTTAGGGTTAGGAGTTAGGTTAAAGGGTTAAGGTGAGGGTTAGGGGAAGGGTTACCTAACATACTAAGTAGTTGCATAGTAGCTAAAAGTAGTAAATAGTTGCAAAGTTGCTTATTAGCTAAAATGCCAAAGTTGTCCATGTTGAGATTCGAACACGCAACCCTTGGATTGCTAGACGTTTGCGTTATACGCCGACCCATCCACCCTACTTTAGTTTTTGCCTAAAGTAACATTGTGTCTTATTTAACCATACCAAACATAACATACTAATTTGAGTGTCTCGGATTTACATTTGCTATGTTTTATCTAGTCGATGAGACCAGGCTGTACACACACACCCCAAGCCCACTCGCTCGCGCAAATAAGCAGACAGGCAGACAGGAAGACAGACACACAGACACACAGACAGAGACACACAGACAGACAGACAGACAGACCTGATCCCACACTACAAGCCAAAGCTTAACTGGATCCCAGAAGAGAAAACGCTGGGGAGATAAAATGTGCTTGTTTCGGACTGGGAAAAAATATATATAAGATGGAGGGGTGGAGAGAGGGATGAGGGGAGATGGAAGAGAGAGACAGCAAGAAATGATTGCAGGAATTATAGCTATATTTAAAACAGGACCTCTTTTCTCTGGATGCGTCCCAAATAGCCAAAGGTAAAAGATAGTGCACTAGAATAAGTAGTACACTATATAGAGAATAGGGTGCCATTTGAGACGCTACCTCTGATATGATTTGCTAGTGATYCCCTGTCCAGATAAGACAGAGGTCTTGGACCGCCCAGCCTCGCCGCCTGTAACAAATTACAACCTCCCAGCCATAGAAGAGACGGACGCAGTTCCTGAACAACGAGGGGAAGAGAGAGAGAAAGAGGGAGAGAAAGAGAGAGAGAGAGATTTAAAGGAGAACGAGAAACAGTGAAAGGGGCTTTGCATTTGGAAGGATTTACTAAAAGAGTGTGCCCTTACTGAAAAATCTTCATCCGAGGYYTGGRTTTGGACTCCCATGCTAACCCAACTCCTCTGCCTCAATTAAAGGGGAGCTGATTTGGCCTAGTTTTTTAGCTTGCTCCTCAAGAAATGCTGGCGGCCATGACAGAAGTCAAACTTGAGTTGGGCTTGGGGGTGTGGTTTGATGTGGGTGTTTCTTGGGTGTGTCCTTGCCACCAAAAAGACACAACCAATCTGTCAGAGCCTTGCCCGCAGCTGTTTCCCCTCACTCAATCACAACAAACAAACCTCCTGCAGGTTGAGTTCAATAACTACAGGCAGATGAATGATAAGATGCTGGAGGAAGCTTTGCATATGTCAGTAGCCTACAGAGTAATATGAGAAGAATGCAATTGCTGAATTTATGTAGATATTCTAAACTAAGTGTTTTGATAACTTTCAAATGTAGTAAACAACCCTTTACATAATACCATAGAAGCAGTGCTCTGTTAATATAACAATGTGCACCTTTCACTGTTCATTGTCATTCCTAGCCAATACAGATACTGTGCCTATTAGCATTTTGTCGGTGGTAATGGGGCTACCTTGGCAAACATGTCAGAGTGGTCATACCTTCCTGTGTGGTGTCCCGTATACAACAGGAGTTCCTTGATCCTGGTGCAGAATAAACAGGGTTTCTCCTTCCCCCTATTGACTGATACCATTCAATTCAATACTAAAAAAAGACAATACTAGTAAAAGTTGTCTAGTAAAATTGTAATGCTGAGTGCCAGGTCTCTCTTCATTCAGAGACATCAGTATCAAACCTGTCTGTCAGTCTGGACTTCATTACATCATCTTGCAAGTCTCCATGTGCTGGCTCCATACATGTTTCTGTGAATACAAACATAGTCACTGTTCTATTACCAATGGCAGTAAGGATGGGTAATATCCGACACACAAACAGGTACTATGTTTAAGTTTGAACAGGTTAGATCAAACCTACCCAATTATTGTGTCCCCATCAAACGACTGAGGCTGTCATTTGTCAAAGGCATCTCCAGTCCATCTGTAGAAATAGGCAGAGTTGAGGCAGAGGTCATCAGTGACACACAGAATGAAAAGGGTGTTGCTAATTACCTCATTATGGATGTGTTGAGTACCCGATCTCTTTGCATCTCATGTATCTGTGAAATCATACACGTACTCACTGTTATACTACCAATGGCAGTTAGGGATAGGTGATATCTGACACACAAACATATACTATGGATAAAAGTTTGAAATAGCCCGAATAAACCAACTAAAGGAGAATTTTAATACTTAAACAAAGAGTCTGTGTTTCCTTTCTACTACCAATATATTTATGTTTGATAATCATATAGATCTGATCATCTGTTGAAGAAATTGACCAACAAAGGTAACCCACTTCATTACTTTGATACATTTGATAACCCAATTGTGAAACATAATTTATGTCAGCTAACATTATTTGTTGCTTATTTTCTACTTTTTAGATACATATGATCGCTGTGTTCAGGATTCTACTTCACTTCACATTGTATGATATCTGTAGTGAAATAGAAAGGTGAAGGCAGCGATCAGATTGGTTCCACCATTGATAATGTAATCAGTGGTCTGTGTATGTTTGTGTGTGTGACCAACCAATATCCTTGATAAGTGGCCAGGGGCTGATCTACGCTGATATGCCCATAAATCAAAGAACTCTATTCCAACTTCACCTCTTGCCTGCTCACCAGCGGTCTTCGATGGGGAGAACAGAATTAGGTAATACAATTGTAGGCAGAAGTTGGTACAGAGTATAGTATATGATAGCTCTCCCCAGGTTCTGCAAGGTGTCTAAGACATCCTGCAATGTATATAGCCTCCCCAGTTCCCCTTGCGTGACTTTCCCTGGCAACAACATTTAAATAAATCTAACCTCCCCCTGACAGCAGCAACCATCTTGTCAGCAATTAAATCTCAGAAGTGGGTTTCACCAAAACTTGACCATTCATCACAAGTATAGGGTCATAACCAGGTGAACGAGTCTAAGCATCTTCTGACAGGTGGCTGTTTTCACCAGGCCTGCGGCAGCCTTGTGTTCTCAGAAGACCAGTCGTATTCTCAGAACCTCAGACAGCCACGGTGGGGCCCAGACAGGTTTTCCGCCTTCTGATAGTGTCTGAAGGGCACAACACTCAAAACAGGTGTTAACACACACA
Source organism: Salvelinus sp. IW2-2015 (assembly GCF_002910315.2). Lineage (NCBI taxonomy): Eukaryota > Metazoa > Chordata > Actinopteri > Salmoniformes > Salmonidae > Salvelinus > Salvelinus sp. IW2-2015. The sequence continues at coordinate 126,040 of NW_019942507.1, forward strand.
CACACACACACACACAGACGTCTCCTGAGGGGAGACCTTACAATTTATCATAACACAATTTATTAACCCTTTAAAGGGTATGAGGCCTTGGTTTAACCCCTTCACCTTTTGTATTTGTACAAATGATGAGCCTGTGAAAGCTGTTCCCGCTGACAGGTGAAGGTTGCTGGCCAGAAACTTGCCAACATCTGGCTGAATGTTTTATTCATAGGGATGCTCACAGCAAGGGCATGTCTGTATGATTCTGATTCTGTAAATTGCATTTTTGCTAATGCACATCACAACCAAATTTACACTACCAGTTCTATCTGCTTGGCTGGGGAATTAGCCTACTAGTTTATCAAGCCGGGTATCTGCTTGGCTGGGGAATTAGCCTACTAGTTTATCAAGCCGGGTAGCTGCTTGGCTGGGGAATTAGCCTACTAGTTTATCAAGCCGGGTAWCTGCTTGGCTGGGGAATTAGCCTACTAGTTTATCAAGCCGGGTAKCTGCTTGGCTGGGGAATTAGCCTACTAGTTTATCAAGCCGGGTATCTGCTTGGCTGGGGAATTAGCCTACTAGTTTATCAAGCCGGGTATCTGCTTGGCTGGGGAATTAGCCTACTAGTTTATCAAACCAGATTTTTAAAATACTTTTCACAAAACACACATTACCTGTCGTTGTTGATGAAGCCGTCTGTGTCATCAGGGTAGTAACTCATGTTATGATACCCACCTTTGCTCCTTCTGGTAGGTAACCAGGGGATCAGTCTGGCACCCAACTGTGCACCTTGTCTGACAGAAAAACAGGGTCAACCTTTGTCATCAACTCTCAATTATAAACATAGCTCGAGAAATAACGTAACATAGTTTGGAAGCTAATTCTATGCTTTACAGATGTAGACTGACTGGCTCCAGATTGGATTCAGGCTGGTGACGGTTTTACACAATGCAAACGGTGACATGTATTGCTATGGCCTTGTTTTTTCATTTTTTTTGTATTTAGTATTTATTAGGATCCCAATTAGCTGCTACCGAGGCAGCGGCTACTCTTCCTGGGGTCCAAACAGGAAAAAAACACAATAAATAAAATACATAATATAAATATACATACATTGCACTACATTTACATTACAATTTAGCCATTCAGCAGACGCTCCACTCCGCAGCTAGTGCATCTTAAGATAAGCGAGACAACCACACATCACAGTCGTATCCCAACCACGTATCACATGTATAGTCGAATGCATAACACAATGCAAAATACAATACAAAATTAATAAAAAATGCTTGGTCTCTTTCACGTCCTTCTGCCTAGTTTACTTTATTTGGTTTTGAATGTGGTTTTATTGCTAGCTTTATTACCTGGGGTAGCAGAGAGTTCATCTAGTCATGGCTCTATTTAATACTGGCTCTATTAGCTTTAGTTACTGGGGTGCAGAGAGTTCCATCTAGTCATGGCTCTTATTTAATACTGGCTCTATTGGTTTATGTTACCTGGGTGGCAGAGAGTTCCATCTAGTCATGGCTCTATTAATACTGCTCTATATAGCTTAGTTACCTGGGGTAGCAGAGAGTTCCATCTAGTCATGGCTCTATTTAATACTGGCTCTATTAGCTTTAGTTACCTGGGTGGCAGAGAGTTCCATCTAGTCATGGCTCTATTTAATACTGGCTCTATAGCTTTAGTTAACTGGGGTGGCAGAGAGTTCCATCTAGTCATGGCTCTATTTAATACTGCTCTATTAGCTTTAGTTACCTGGGGTGGCAGATTCCATCTAGTCATTGGCTCTATTTAATACTGGCTCTATTTGTTTTAGTTACCTGGGGGTGGCAGGAGTTCCATCTAGTCATGTCTCTTTTAATACTGGCTTATTAGCTTAGTTACCTGGGTGGCAGAGAGTTCCATCTAGTCATGGCCTATTTAATACTGGCTCTATTAGCTTTAGTTACCTGGGGTGGCAGAGAGTTCCATCTAGTCATGGCTCTATTTAATACTGGCTCTATTGGTTTTAGTTACCTGGGGTGGCAGAGAGTTCCATCTAGTTTGTAGCTAGCTAATTGGTAGCTAGCTAGCTAACTTCAGCTATGCTAGCGATTATAGCGATAATGATGATCAAAATATACACTGAATAAAAATATAAACACAGTTTAAAAGATTTTACTGAGTTACAGTTCGTATAAGGAAATAAGTCAATTTAAAAAATGCATTAGGCCCTAGTGGCCTAGTCTATGGATTTCACATGACTGGGAATATTGATATGCATATGTTGGTCACAGATCAACAAAAAAATAGAARWGTAGGGACGTGGATCAGAAAACCAGTCAGTATCTGGTGTGACCACCATTTGCCTCATTTTTTWATTTAATWYATTTTTTAACTACTAGTCAGTTGAGAACAAATTCTTACTCATGCAGCGCGACACATCTACTTCACATAGAGATGATCAGGCTGTTGATTGAGGCCTTTGGAATGCTGTCCCTCTACTCTTCCATGGCTGTGAGAAGTTGCTGGATATTGGCAGGAACTGASACACGCTGACGTACATGTCAATCCAGAGCATCCCAAACATGCTCAACGGGTGACATGTCTGGTGAGTATGCAGGCCATGGAAAAACTGGGACATATTCAGATTCCAGGAATTTTGTGCAGATCCTTGCAACATGGGGTCATGCATGATCATGCTGAAACATGAGGCAATGGCGGTGGACGAATGGCACGACAATGGGTATCAGGATCTCGTCACGGTATCTCTGTGCATTCAAATTGCCATCGATAAAATGCAGTTGTATTTGTTGTCCGTAGTTTATGCCTGCCCATACCATAACCCCACCACCATGGGGCAATGTTTCACAACGTTGACATCAGCAAACCACTCACCCACACTATGCCATACACGGTGTCTGCCATCTGCCCGGTACAGTTAAAACCATGATTCATCTGTGAAGAGCACAATTCTTCAGTGTGCCAGTGGCTATCGAAGGTCAGCATTTTCCCACTGAAGTCGGTTACGACGCCAAACTGCAGTCAGGTCAAGACCCTGGTGAGGACGATGAGCACGCAGATGACCTTCCCTGAAAYGGTTTTTGACAGTTTGTGCAGATATTCTTCTGTTGTGCAAGCCCACAATTTCATCAGCTGTCTGGGTGGCTGGTCTCAGATGATCCCGCAGGTGAAGAAGCCGGATGTGGAGGTCCTGGGCTGGCGGGGTTAGAAGTGGTCTGCGGTTGTGAGGCCTGTTGGACGTACTGCYAAATTCTCTAAAACCACATTGGAGGGGGCTTATGGTAGAGAATTCAACATTCAATTATCTGGCAACCGCTCTGGTGGACTTGAAACATTTATGGCACTGTGTTGTGTGACAAAACTGCACATTTTAGAGTGGCCTTTTATTGTCCCCAGCACAAGGTGCACCTGTGTAATGACCATGCTGTTTAAACAGCTTCTTGATATGCCACACCTGTCAGGTGGATGGATTATCTTGGCAAAGGAGAAATGYTCACTAACAGGGATGTAAAAAMAATTGTGCACAATATTTGAGAGAAATAAGCTTTTTGTGCCTATGGAAAATCTTTTATTTCAGCTCATGAAACACTTTACATTTTGCGTTTATATTTTTGTTCAGTGTACATAACCAGATACATAACCAGCAGTCTATGGTCTAGCTTACCATTATGCTCGCCACCACTGGGGACCAACCAACTCCAACCACCTATTCCGCATGATAGGGTCCTCCGGCAGGGCATGCAAACCATAGTTTAGGGCTTTCTATATGGGGATATTCAATATCAAATGATCCTTTGAACGCGTTGTGGGCGATGAAACAATGAAGCCCAATTCAATGAAGGGAAGCGAAGTTGGTGGAGGTGCAATTTGCACATGGAGCTTGGCAATAGAGGGCATCATTTGTTGACCTAACTCTAATCCAAACCCAACCTTAATTTACTCGAGGTTCCAAACTCCGTTTAGACGAGACTGACTTTATGACCTAAATGATCCTAGCTACACTTTGTAGTCAATTTTGACACTATAATACTATTTTCTGACACATATCGATGCCACATAGTCTGTTTTCRAAGGGATTAGTTMGTTTTTAGGGGCAGTAGCTGTTTAAATCCTGATGGAGGTGCAATGACGGCGTGTAACTGCAGTCTTCTGTCATCACTCTGACCTCTGCTGCTTAGGGCTGCTTTGTGATGAAATATCTATGTATGTATTAGAGTGCACCTTTTTAGCAGGAATTGTGGAGTGAGGTGTTATAGAGGCAGAGATATCTGGGTTGTGTGTGTGTGTGGACAGGCATTAGCAGCAGTGGGGTGTGTATATCTGTAGAGGCAGCCACTGAGTTGTCAAATCAAATCAAATTTGTCACATACACATGGTTAGCAGAATGCGAGTGTAGCGAAATGCTTGTGCTTTTCGACCTGTCCCCAAATTAATGTCATTGGTTCAGAGTTTGTATTGATATTTTAACCTGTGTTTCGTGATCGCGTTTGGTGTGGGGGGGAAAATACATTTATGCACGATAGCGCACGATGGCGCACGCACGCAGCCGGTTTGGGTTCCGTGTTACGGTTATGGGCGGAGCAGTTGCCGTACCAGGYGGTGATACAGCCCGACAGGATGCTCTCGATTGTGCATCTGTAAARGTTTGTGAGTGTTTTTGGTGACAAGCCGAATTTCTTCAGCCTCCTGAGATTGAAGAGGCACTGCTGCGCCTTCTTCACCAAGCTGTCTGTGTGGGTGGACCATTTCAGTTTGTCCGTGATGTGTACGCCGAGGAACTTAAAACTTTCCACCTTCTTCACTACTGTCCCGTCGATGTGGATAGGGGGGTGCTCCCTCTGCTGTTTCCTGAAGTCCACGATCATCTCCTTTGTTTTGTTGACGTTGAGTGGGAGGTTATTTTCCTGACACCACACTCCGAGGGCTCACCTCCTCCCTGTAGGCCGGCTCGTCGTTGTTGGTAATCAAGCCTACCACTGTAGTGTCGTCTGCAAACTTGATGATTGAGTTGGAGGCGTGCATGGCCACGCAGTCGTGGTGAACAGGGAGTACAGGAGAGGGCTGGGAACGCAGTGTTGAGTGTTGAGGATCAGCGGGGTGGAGATGTTGTTACCTACCCTCATCACCTGTGGCCGGCCGTCAGGAAGTTCAGACCCAGTTGCACAGGGCGGGGTCGAGACCCAGGGTTCGAGCTTGATGACGAGTTTGGAGGGTACTATGGTGTTAAATGCTGAGTGTAGTCGATGAACAGCATTCTCACATAGGTATTCTCTTGTCCAGATGGGTTAGGGCAGTGTGCAGTGGGATTGCGATTGCGTCGTCTGTGGACCTGTTGGGGCGGTAAGCTGATTGGAGTGGGTCTAGGGTGTCAGGTAGGGTGGAGGTGATATGGTCCTTGACTAGTCTCTCAAAGCACTATATGATGACGGAAGTGAGTGCTACGGAGCGGTAGTTATTTAGCTCAGTTACCTTAGCTTTCTGGAACAGGAACAATGGTGGCCTCTTGAAGCATGTGGGGACAGAGACTGGGATAAGGATTGATTGAATATGTCCGTAAACACACCAGCCAGCTGGTCTGCGCATGCTCTGAGGACGCGGCTGGGGATGCCGTCTGGGCCTCCAGCCAACCCTGCAGGTTGACACGTTTAAATGTTTTGCTCACGTCAGCTGCAGTGAAGGAGATCCCGCAGGTTTTGGTAGCGGGCCGTGTCAGTGGCACTGTAGTGTCCTCAAAGCGAGCAAAGAAGTTGTTTAGTCTGTCTGGGAGCAAGACATCCTGGTCCGCGACGGGACTGGTTTTCCTTTCATAGTCCGTGATTGACTGTAGACCCTGCCACATACCTCTCGTGTCTGAGCCGTTGAATTGCGACTCTACTTTGTCTCTATACTGACGCTTAGCTTGTTTGATTGCCTTGCGGAGGGAATAGCTACACTGTTTGTATTCGGTCATGTTTCCGGTCACCTTGCCCTGGTTAAAAGCAGTGGTTCGCGCTTTCAGTTTCGCGCGAATGCTGCCATCAATCCACGGTTTCTGGTTTGGGAATGTTTTAATAGTTGCTGTGGGTACGACATCGCCTATGCACTTGCTAATAAACCCGCTCACCGAATCAGYGTATACATCAATGTTGTTGTTCGCCGCAATGTGGAAAATATCCCAGTCCACGTGATCAAAGCAATCTTGAAGCGTGGAATCCGATTGGTCGGACCAGTGTTGAACAGACCTGAGCGCGGGAGCTTCCTGTTTTAGTTTCTGTCTATAGGCAGGGAGCAACAAAATGGAGTCGTTGTCAGATTTTCCGAAAGGAGGGTGGGGGAGGGCCTTATATGCGTTGCGGAAGTTAGAATAACAATGATCTAGGGTTTTGCCAGCCCTGGTTGCACAATCGATATGCTGATAGAATTTACGGAGCCTTGTTTTCAGATTAGCCTTGTTAAAATCCCCAGCTACAATAAATGCAGCCTCAGGATATGTGGTTTCCAGTTTACATAGAGTCAAATGAAGTTYGTTTAAGGCCATCAATATGTCTGGTTGGGGGGGATATATGCGGCTGTGATTATAATCGAAGAGAATCCTCTAGGTAGATAATGCGGTTGGCATTTGATTGTGAGGAATTCTAAGTCAGGTGAACAGAAGGACTTGAGTTCCTGTATGTTGTTATGATCACACCACGTCTCGTTAATCATAAGGAATACACCCCCGCCCTTCTTCTTACCAGAAAGATGCTTGTTTCTKTCGGCGCGATGCGTGAAGAAACCAGCTGGCTGTACCGACTCCGATAGTGTGTCTCGAGTGAGCCATGTTTCCGTGGAAACAAAGAACGTTACAGTCTCTGATGTCTCTCTGGAAGGCTACCCTTCCACGGATTTYGTCTACCTTGTTGTCAAGAGACTGGACATTGGCGAGTAGTATGCTCGGGAGCGGTGCGCGATGTGCCTGTCTACGGAGCCTGACCAGAAGACCGCTCCGTCTGCCCCTTCTACGGCGTCGTTGTTTTGGGTCGCCGGCTGGGATCCGATCCATTGTCCTGGGTGGTGGGCAAAACAGAGGATCCGCTTCGGAAAGTCGTATTCCTGGTCGTAATGTTGGTGAGTTGATGTTGCTCTTATATCCAATAGTTCCTCCTGACTGTTTGTAATAAAACCTAAGATTACAATGTAAGAAATAACACATAAAAAAACAAAATACTGCATAGTTTCCTAGGAACGCGAAGCGAGGCGGCCATCTCTGTCTGCGCCGGAAGTAAGTTGAGTGAGAGGAGAGGAGGCTCTGGCCTGTGCTCCTTCAAGCCACACACACTCTACACATACAGTATGTAACCGACCAGCTCGATTCGGTCCTACGTAGCAACATTTTAAATTGTATTTTTTTTACATTGGAGTCTCAGTGCTAGAAAATTGTATATCATACACTACAGCTGAGGAACAATGGCAAAGTAATTCTGCTTTGAAAGTTGATAAACTTGTAACCCCACTTTTGAGAAAATGGCCCGTGAATGTTTTTAAGGATTCACTTGTGAGGCCATGTGCTAAACAGAGTGAATAAGGTAGTGTAGTAAACAACCAAAGATTTCAAGACTAAAAGTGGTGAAAGTAGTAGCAAAAAGTAGTAGAAAAATAAACGTTCTCTAGTCCTTGGCCTACAGTATATCCTAATCTGACTTTGGTGCAGGTCATGTTGTTCTTCACATTACAGTCTCTGGTAAACACACACTATATCAAATAGAATCAAAGTTTATGTGTCACATGCACAGGATACAGAAGGTTTGAACAATACAGGGAAATGGTTACTTGCATAGTGTAGCTTGCTAGCTAGCTAGCTAGCTAGCTAAACAATGAACCATAATCCCAACTCATACTACCACGCACCATGCATACATCTGCAGGTAGATAAAGCTAACCAACTAGGTTCAATGTTATYTAGCTAGCTAACAATAGGCTTTAACTAGAAATGCAAATGAGATACAAATAATATGACTTATCACACAGACTTACCACACAAATAATATGACTTACCACACAGCTAACGTTAGCTATCTAACTACACTATATATACCAAAGTATGTGGACACTCCTTCAAATTAGTGGATTCGGCTATTTCAGCCACACCCATTGCTGACAGGTGAATAAAATCAAGCCATGCAACCCTTAGCCATGCAATTTCCATAGACAAACATTGGCAGTGGAATGGCCTTACTGAAGACCTCAGTGACTTTCAACATGGCACCGTCATAGGATGCAACCTTTCCAACTAGTCAGTTCATCAAATTTCTGCCCTGCTAGAGCTGCTCCGGTCAACTGTAAGTGATGTTATTGTGAAGTRGATACATCTAGGAGCAACAACGGCTCAGCCACGAAGTGGTAGGCCACACAAGCTCACAGAACGGGACCACCGAGTGCTAAAATGTAAGTCCTTGGTCTGTCCTTGGTTGTACCGTGTTCCAAACTGCCTCTGGAAGCAACATCTACACAAKAACTGTTCGTCGGGAGATTCATGAAATGTGTTTCCATGGCCGAGCAGCCGTACCCAAGCCTTAGATCACCATTCGCAATGCCAAGCGTCGGCTGGAGTGGTTTAAAGCTCGCCGCAATTGAACTCTGGAGCAGTGGAAACGCTTTCTCTGGAGTGATGAATCCCATTTCACCATCTGGTAGTCCGCCAGATGAATCTGGGTTTGGCGGATGCCAGGAGAACGCTACCTTCCCCAATGCATTGAGACAACTTTAAAGTTTGGTGGAGGAGGAATAATGGTCTGGGGCTGTTTTTCATGGTTCGGGCTAGGACCCTTAGTTCCAGTGAAGGGAAATCTTAACTCTACAGCATACAGTGCCTTCGGAAAGTATTCAGACCCCTTGCCTTTTCCCACATTTTGTTAGGTCACAGCCTTATTCTAACATGTATTRAATTGTTTTTTCCCCATCATCAATCTACAAACAATACTCCATAGGACATTCAGAGACATTCAAGGACATTCAGAGACTTGTCCGGAAGACATTCCTGCATTGTCTTGGCTGTGTGCCTAGGGTCGTTGTCCTGTTGGAAGGTGAAGCTTTGCCCCAGTCTTTGGTCCTGAGCGCTCTGGAGAAAGTTTTCAACAAGGATCTATCTGTACTTGGCTCCGTTCATCTTTGCCTTGATCATGACTAGTCTCCCAGTCCCTGCCGCTGATAAAACATCCCCACAGCATGATGCTGCCACCACCATGCTTCACCGTARRGATGGTGCCAGGTTTCCTCCAGATGTGACGCTTGGCATTCAGGCCAAAGAGTTCAATCTTGGTTTCATCAGACCTTCTACCCCGATTGCTCAGTTTGGCCGGGCAGCCAGCTCTAGGAAGAGTATTGGTAGTTCCAAACTTCTTCCATTTGAGAATGATGGAGGCCACTGTGTTCTTGGGGACTTTCAATGCTACAAAAATGTTTTGGCACCCTTCCCCAGATCTGTGCCTCACACAATCCTGTCTCGGAGCTCTACAGACAATTCCTTCTTGGTTTTTGCTCTGACATTGTCAACTTTGGAACATCATATAGACAGGTGTGTGCCATTCCAAATCATGTTCAATCTATTTAAATTACCACAGGTGGACTCCAATCAAGTTGTAGAAACATCTCAAGGATGATCAATGGAAACAGGATGCACCTGAGCTCAATTTCAAGTCTCATAGCAAAGGGTCTGAATACTTGTGTAAATAAAGTATTTCTGATTGTAATTTTTTATATATTTGCAAAAAAATCGAAAAACCTGTTTTTGCTTTTTCATTATGGGGTATTGTGTGTAGATTGCTGAGGATTATTATTTTTTAAATCCATTTTAGAATAAGGCTGTAATGTTGCAAATTGTGGAAAAAAGTGATGGGGTCTGAATACTTTTCGAASGCACTGTATAATGACATTCTAGACGATTCCGTGCTTCCAACTTTGTGGCAACGGTTTGGGGAACGCCCTTTCCTGTTTCAGCATGACAATACCGCATGCACAAAGCGAGGTCCATACAGAAATGGTTTGTCGAGATTGGTGTGGAAGAACTTGACTGATCTGCACAGAGCCCTGACCTCAACCCCATCGATCACCTTTGGGATGAATTGGAACACCGACCGTGAGCCAGGCCTCATCGCCCAACATCAGGGCGATTAGTTATTTTGGCTGAGTGGAAGCAAGTCCCCTCAGCAATGTTCCAACATCTAGTGGGAAGCCTTCCCAGAAGASTGGAGGCTGTTATAGCAGCAAAGGGCGGACCAACTCCATATTAATGCCCATGATTTTGGAATGAGATGTTCGACAAGCAGGTGTCCACATAACGTTGGTTATTTAGTGTAACAGAACGCTTTAACTTGCAATGAATACGACTTTCTGGCAAAATTAGAAACTTATATTATCTGAAAATGTGGCTAGACTCTTACCCGTAAACATGGATGAACGCTTCTCCCTCTCTGTCATGGATGCCTTGGTTACCCTTAGTTTGAAGATGTAATCCGGAGACAGGTGTTTTATACAACAGCCTTCTGTGTTCTCATTTGGCAATCGTCTTTGTGCTTCCACTGGTCATTCCACTGATTTTAAAACTCGGTTAACTTCTTCCGTGACAACAACACTGTTGATCGCCGTTTCTTCCCCATCACTGTCATCAGAAGCCTCTACAATATCTGGTTCAATACAAATATTTTTACCTACAGTAAGTCAGGGATTTCCTCATTGGCTGATTCATTTTCAGAATTTGTTGATAGCGCTTGTTAAATTCAGGGCAGCAATGTTGAGAGCAGTAGCAACACTTTTTCAGTTCTTCATGATGTATATTTTTAAACGCCAGAAAGGATTATTTACACATACTGAGCACCTCATGTTATAGACAGAAGCAGACCAATCCAAACTCATCTCTCGGCATGTCCAGCCCATTCATTATCTCAGCCAATCATGGCTAGCGGGAAGGTTCCTGTATTTTTACATGGCTAAACCAACTAGGCTCGTAATTTAACAATTGTACTCGTATTTACAGGTGRCATACAAGTTTGTTATTAAGGCACATGAAAGTTCACATGTTCCAGAAGGTATTACTACCAAAAATGCATTTTGATTTGAAAAAAGTTTGAATTAAACTGCCTCTCCTGTGAAGGTCACATATTCCTATGGGGTACAGTATTATAGGTGTGTGTCTGTACAGGCAGCTCCTCTCTAAGGGTGTGTGCGYGCATGTGTGTGCCTGTGCGCGCATATGTGTATGTGTGTGTGTATGTGTGCGTCTGTGTGTGTGTAGTCTCTGGCCTGTGCTCTCTCCAGCCACGTCCCAGTGGGGCTAAGTGTGGTCTAGAGAGTAAACTGTGGTCTCTATAAATAAGCATACCGTGTCTGGCCCACCGTACCTGAGCGGTTCACCTCACCCTCTCTTCTTCACACTCTTTCTCACACAGATCAACGTACTGTACCATATGGATTTCTCACACTGTTTCTCTTCTTCTCTCTCACTCTTGATTTTTTCCATTTTTGTCTGCTTGTCCATCTTGTCCATCCGTCTGACCGTCTGTCTGCCTGTCTGTCCAACTGCCCATCTGATTAAGCATCAGGCAACATATCAATCAATCAACCACATTTGTTTTACAATGCCCTTTTTACATCAGCAGTGGTCACAAGTGTTATGCAGATACCCAGCAAGCAATGCAGATGCAAAAGAACAGTGGCTAGGAAAAACTCCCTAGAAAGGCAGGAACCTAGGAAGAAACCTAGAGAGGAACCAGGCTTTGAGGGTTTGCTAGTACTCTTCTGGTTGTGCCGGGTGGAGATTTTAAAGTAATTGTCCAGTGAAAATCTCACTTTTAAAAGTTCATATTCTCTTAACTCCTACCCAAATAATGTTTTTGACTCATCCTATACTTGTATTTGTGGCCAAAGCATTTAATTGGAGAAAAACTCTGGACAAAAACCCCCACCGCAGGGCCTCCTGTGTGGCGTAGCGGTCTAAGGCGCTGCATCGCAGTGTTGTGGCTTCACTACAGCCTGTGTCATTACCAGCTGCTACCGGGAGTAGCAGGGCAGCGCACAATTGGCCCAGCATCATAAGGGTTAGGGAAGGGTTTTACTGAGGGGGCTTTATTTTGTTCATAGCGATCTAGCGACTCCTTGTGGAGTAAGGCGCCTGTAGGCTGGCTTCGGTTGTCAATTGAATGGTGTTTCCTCCGACACATTGGTGCAGCTGGCTTAAGGGTTAAGCGAGCGGGTTTGGCGGGTCATGTTTCAGAGGACGCATGACTTGACCTTCGCCTCTCCAGAGCCCGTTGGGAAGTTGCAGCGATGAGACATTAAATAAAAATAACCACCTCAAACTAGTGTCTCAAACAGACCGTTTAAAAATTGCTTGCTATTTCCTCATAGAGGATGATATCATCCTCCTGAGGAGAATGAGCTGGCCAATCAGAGATCTACTCACATTAATATTTTTAATGACCGGTATAGATAGGTTGGTTGTTTAGCAACATAACCGAAGCGTGCGCAACTGTGGGGCAAAACAGACGGTTTGGCTTAGATTGTTAACCTAATGTAAACTATATTACGTCTACAATGTTTATTGAAAACTTAAATACATTGGGCGGCATGTAGCCTAGTGGTTAGAGCATTGGGCCAGTAACCGTAAAGGTTGCTAGATCAAATCCCAGAGCTGGTAAAAATCTGTCGTTCTGCCCCTGAACAAGTCAGTTGACCCACTGTTCCTAGGCTGTCATTGTAAATAAGAATTGGTTCTTAACTGACTTGCCTAGTTAAATTAATAATAATTTCACAATGTGTGCTTGTTGTCTCTCAAATTTATCATTACTCTTGCTAGTTAGCGAATCAGTGAAACACCTCAAAACAAAATGTAATCAAGAACAAGATAAAACGAGCCACCTACGATTCCCCACATGACAGCTTCTTGTCATTGTTGCTAGCTATCTGGCCATCCCGAATCACATCAACGCATGGACTTCTACCCCATTGTAGCGTGCACATTGTTTTCCTGATGTTGTCAGCTAGACCATGCTCTCACACCATCCAACACAGAAAATATGGAAACTATTTCACTCATATTGTAATTAATTATAGGTCATATTTCATAGAAATCTGGAAACACTGGGCACTTACTTTGAGTACGTGGCCATTGAGGCCAGATCGTTCTTCAAGACGTACAAACATTCATAGATGACCAGCAGGGTCAAATAATAACCACGGTGGTTATAGAGAAAAGGGTTCTCAAACTTATTTGGAGCTGGGGACCGATAGCAAATTCATCAGGGACCCACTCATAATCAGAACACAACTCGAGTGAGATACAAATAGCATACAAGGAGTTCTACTATGACTTCGGCAGTGCATGGCCGGATGGAACATTTTAAAGGCCCACTTCTTGGCATCGGCGAGAACGTTGGTAAAACTTTATATCAGGGTCCCTTAATACACTTTATAAACAGTTTGTAAAGAGTTTACTTACCATTTTATAAATCATTGTTCCTACATTTGTAAATGTCAATATGYAAATATCTAAATAGTCATTTACATATTTGTAAACACTATTTTAATTCAACTTTTTATCAGCATGTTAGGCTAGCTAATGCTAAAGCAGCCCATTGGATTCCACAACACTTCCGGCAGCAACTTACCCTAATGCTAGGCATCACATTTTAATGGAAACCAATGGGCTGCTTTAGCATCAGCTAGCCTAGCATGCTGACGACAAAGGCAGTTAAAATGAAAATATAAAAAGAGGGTTTATAAATGGGTAATTGACAATTTAGAGATTGCTTATTGACATTTACAAATGTAGGAATAATTTTAATTAATAAATGGAAAGTAAACTCTTTACAAACAGTTTATAAATGGTTTATTATCCCCGAGCTGACAAGGTAAAAATCTGTCATTCTGCCCCTGAGCAAGGCAGTTAACCCACTGTTCCCCGGGCGCCGAAGACATGGATGTCGATTATGGCAGCCCTCCGCACCTCTCTGATTCAGAGGGGTTGGGTTAAATGTGAAAGACACAKTTCAGTTGAATGCATTCAGTTGTACAACTGACTAGGTATCCCCCTTTCCCCTTTCCCTTATTAAGGGACCTTAGATAATATGAGGTGTTACCAGAACATTTAGCCGTTTTCACGCTAATTTCTTACAATTCTGTCATGGATGAGAGATATTTTTTGTTTTTGCAGCTTTTAAGCTAATATCCTGTAATTCTACAAATTTTGCCATCAGGCAGAGAGGACTTTGCAGTTTTAAAGCTTAAATGACAGTGCATTTATCWAAAAAAATAAAAAATAAAAAATGTAATTACAAGAAGTATTGATGGAGTATTGTGGATACCAATATCCCTGTGAGCCTCCCAGGCCCATGTTGCCCAGGGTTAAGAACATACATTGTAGATTAATATTATGACATTGTATTGTATTGTATTGTATTACACCCTCTAAACATTTTACTCTGATCCCTTGGTCAAATTCCGTTTAATCTGTTGTTGTTAGTAATATTCATTAAACGAATATGTACCTCTGGAACCCACTTTGAGAACCTCTGTTATAGAGGGTGTAAACATAGCCAACCCAGGTAGAGAGTAACTCCCATTGACATCTAACAACCAGGCCAATCTGACCCATACTGACCTGAACCTCCCCAGACCAGCTAGTCTGTGATTGCTCTACCTACCTCCCTCCCTGTCTTAGCTGAGTTAGTCTGGCCAGGACTCACTCACTCACTTACATCCGTAGTTATAATTCAATAATTTGTGTTTGTGCATGGTGACAATGTTGAGTAATGACCGCCCTGGAGTCAAATGCCAACCTGCCTCCCCCCTGCTCCCCTCCCTCTTGCCTCCCCTCTCTGTTTCCAACCTAGCGTGCCGTGCAGCCCTGCGTCTGTCTGTGCTCAGGTGTACTGTATGCTGTTGAGTGGGTTCAATGAGAGGGCTGTCAGGGGAGTGGTGCATGGTTATGTTTTTGGTTTAAATGTGCGTTTTATTGAATAATAATAACCAGATTCAACTCCTCCTGGTTTGCTCTCACTGGTCCAGTTTATACTATCTCTCTCTCACTGGTCAGTTTATTTACTACTCTCTTCTCTTCACTGGTCAGTTTTATTACTACTCTTCTACTCTCTCACTGGCAGATTTTATTACTACCTTCTCTCTCTCTCACTGGTCAGTTATACTCTCGCTCTTCTCTCCACTGCGTCAGTTTATTACTATCTCTCTCTCTCACTGGTCAGTTATTACTACTTCTCTCTCCCTCTCTTTATATCACTGTGTCAAGTTTTATACTACTCGTCTCTCTCTCTCCGACTGGTCAGTCTTTTTCACTTCTCCTCCTCACTGCGTCAGTATATCCTTCTTCCCTCTCTCACTGGTCAGATAACTTCTATCTCCACTCACTGGTCAGTTTTTATTACTGCTCTCTTCTCACTCACTGAAGTAGTTTATTTACTAACTCTCTCTCTCACTCGGTCAGTATATTACTTCTCTCTCTCTCTCACTGGAGTTAATTACTTCTATCTCCTCACTCACTGGTCAGTTTTAAACTTTTCTTGCGCTCTCTCACTCCACTGCGGTCAGGTTTTTATTACTACTCTCTCTCTCAACTGGTCAGTTTTATTACTTCTCTCTCCACTTGGTTCAGTTTTATTACTACTCTCTCTCTCTCTCACTGGTCATGTATCGACTCTCTCTCTCTCTCTCTCACTCGTCAGTTTTATTTTGACTCTCTTCTCTCTTCTCTCTCTCTCACTGGTCAGTTTTATTACGATTCTCTTCTCTCTTCTCTCTCTCTCCCTCTCTCTCACTGGTTCAGTTTTATTACTACTCTCTCTCTCTCTCTTCACTGGCAGTTGTATTATACTCTCTCTCACACTGGTCAGTTTTATTACTTACTCTCTCTCTCCACTGGTCAGTTTTTATTACTACTCTCTCCTTCACTGTCAGTTTTATTACTACTCTCCTCTCACTGACGTCAGTTTTATTTTATACTCATTGGTTTTACTGGTATCTCTTAATCTGCTAGTCCACATCACTGTACTAGTTACAGTACACTCTGCACTGTTTCACTAGTCAGTTGGTGTTATTTCATGTCATTTTACAGCACTACTACTCTCAGATCTGTGGTCCTAGCCGGTGGTCAAACAGAATGTGAGCTGTTTGGTACAGGATCAAGGCCTCTTTTTGGTTCATACCAGCACTTTGTTTACGCTTAAGGACTTGACACGGTTTTTGACATGGATGTGCTACCGCCTGTGTTCCAATGAATTGTTTTTTTAAATGCTAGGAGACGGTCCTCTGGTGTTGTCTCTTTATTATATTATATAATAAGTACTAGCTACTGTCATTTATTATTATGAGGGTCCCGATCCCCTGTCTCTCTCTCTCCCATCCCCTGTCTCTCTCTCCTCTCCATCCCCTGTCTCTATTTCTCTCCCCATACCCTGGTCGCTCTCTCTCGTTTTCCCATCTCCCCTTGTCTCTCTCTTCTCTCCCATCCCCTGTCTCCTCTCTCTCCCATTCCCCTGTCTCTTCTCTCTTCTCCCATCCCCTGTCTGTCCTCTCTCCCATCCCCTGTCCGTGTCTCTCTCCCGATCCGCTTCTCTCTCTCTCCCAGTCCCTTTCTCTCTCTCTCTCTCTCTCTACCATCCCTGTCTCGTCTCTCTCTCTCTCTCTTCTCTCGTCTCTCTCTCTTCTCCCATCCCTGTCTCTTTCCTCTCTCTTCTCTCTCTCCTCTCTTCCTCTCTCTCTCTCTCTTTCTCTATCTCTGTGGGTCTCTATTCCTCTCATTCTTTTCTCCCCTTCCTCCTTCTTCTTCTCGTCTGCTCTCTTCTTCTTCTTCTTCCTCTCCTCCTTCTCTGCCCCTCTCTCTCTCTCCTCCTCTAGTCTCTCTGCCTTCTCTCTCCTCTCTCTTCTAATTACCCCTCTCTCTCTCTCTCCCTTCCTCTCTCATCTCTCCTCTCTACTCTCTCTCTCTCTCCTTTCTCTCCATCCTCTCTCTTTCTTCTCGTCCTTCCTTTCTCTCTCTCTGCCCACTCCCTCTCTCTCTCCTCTCTCTCTTGTCTTACCTCTTTCTCTCTCTCTCCTCCCTCTCTCCTCTCCCTTCTCTTCTCCATTCCCCTCTCTACTCTCTCATCTCATCTCCCTCTCTTCCTCTCTCTCTCTTCTCCCCTGGCTCTCTGCTCTCCTCTTCATTTTTTCCGCCCATTCCCGTTCTCTCTCTCTCTCTCACATCCCTGTCTCTCTCGCTCTCTGCTCTCCCATCCCCTGTCTCTCTCTCTCTCTCTCTCTCTCCCAGTCCGCCTGTCTCTCGTCTCTCTCCTCTTCTCTCTCTCTCCATCCCCTGTCTCTCTTCTCTCTCTCTCTCTCTCTCTCTCTCTCCTCTTCTCGTCTCTTCCCATCCCTGTCCTCTCTCTCTCTCTCCTCTCGGTTCTCCATCCTGTCTCTCTCTCTCTCTCTCTCCCATCCCCTGTCTCTCTCTCTCTCCGTCCTCCCACCTCCATCTGATCCCTCCCACCCGGCCGCTCTCTCCGTCGCCTCCACCCGCCGTCTCTCCCGGGCCCTCCCACCCTTGGTCACTCCGGTACCCTCCCCACCGCCGTCAATCCGTCCCTCCACCCGGCCGTCCTCCCGTTCCCTCCCAACCCGCCGTCTCTCCGTCCCTCCCACCCGCTTCTGCTTTCGTTCCCTCCCACCCGCCTCTCTCCTCCCTCCCACCCCCCGTCTCTCCGTCCCTCCCACCCCCCGTCTCTCCGTCCCCCCACCCGCCGTCTCTCCGTCCTCCCACCCGCCGTCTCTCCCGTCCCTCCCACCCCGGGGTCACTCCGTCCCCCACCCCCGTCTCTCCGTCCCTCCCACCCCCCGGTCTCTCCGTCCCTTCCCACCCCGTTCTCCGTCCCTCCCACCCCCGTCTCTCCGTCCCTCCCACCCCTGGTCCTCCTCCCTCCCAACCCTCCGTCTCTTTCTCTCCATTTCTTATGAGGCTGAGTTAAGCATAAGCAAATAATTAGTAATTGCCCTCTTGATGGAAGCTCAATAGCAAACGTTTCAATTTAGCTAAAATGCACCAGGAGAAGTAGGCTCTTACGAAGAAAACATTCCTTGTCATGCAACTTGTTCAACCCCCAGCCCACACCACTCACTCGAGCACACACATAAACACAACACACACACCACCAACACACACACAGACCCTGAGCCCAACACCACGAGCCCTGGCTTAATTGGATTTACCAGAAGAGCGAAATATATGGGAGAGAAAAAAATGAACTTGTTTCAGACAACAACAAAAAGAGAGTCACGGAGGGGAGGAAAGAGAGGGAGAAGATGAGGGGGATGGAGAGAGGGATAAGATGAGGGGATGGAGAGGATAAAGAGGAGGGGATGAGAGAGGAATAAGAGGAGGGGATGGAGGAGGATAAGAGGTAGGGGGGATGGAGAGAGGGGATAAGGGCAGAGGGTGGGATG
>NW_019942507.1:145634-155401 GCF_002910315.2 Salvelinus sp. IW2-2015
TATTCACTGGGTGGCAGAGCTGCAGTGTTTTCTCAGTAGTGGTAGTAGTAATAATGAACTATGCAATGCACTTTTATGTCCAAGCAACATACTTATACACACCACACACACACACACACCACACACACACACACACACACACACACAACACACACACACACACACACACCACCCACACAACACACACACACACACACACACACACACATATGTAACAGTGTGGTCAGGAGAGTAAACTGTGGTCTGTGTTAATACACTTCCTGTCTCTGGCCCACCAGCTCACTCTACCTGAGCGGTTCACCTCCGTACACTCTCTCGCTCTCTCTCTCTCTCGTTCGTCTCTTCACACACTGTTTCTCACACAGCTGAAGGGTTAACGTAACATCTGGATTCCTCACACTCACACTGTCTCCTTTTCTCCTTCTCTCTCCCTCTCCCTGTCGCTCTGTCCCGCCTGTCTCTCCGAGTAAGCATGAGGCAATATAGCCACAACAGGTGGAGGGGTAATTCCAATTGACAACCATGACAATCTGACCCATACTGACCTGGACCGCCCCAGACCCAACCCAGTCCCAACTTGTCTCCGAGTGCTCACTGCTCCCTCCCATCCTGTCTGAGTTGAGTTAGGCCGGACACACACACACTCACATCCGCAGTTATACTTCAGTAGTTTGTGCATTGTGTGACAGTGTTGAGTAATGACTGCCCTGGAGTCAAGTGCCAACCTTCGCCCACCCCTGTTTCGTCCACCCTCTGCTTCCTGCCAAGCGTGCAGCCTTTGCCTGTCTGTGCTCAGGTGCATGCTGCTGAGTGGGTTGAATGGGAGGGCTGTCAGGGGAGTGGTGAATGGTTTCTGCTTTAAAAGTGCATTTTATGGCCTCCCGTGCGCCGCAGCAGTCTAAGGCACCGCATCGCAGTGCTAGAGGCGTCACTACAGACCCTGGTTCGATCCCGGGCTGTAACACAACCGGCTGCGATCGGGAGTCCCATAGGGCGGCGCACAATTGGCCCAGCACCGTCCGGGTTAGGGGAGGGTTTGGCTCATCGCGCTCTAGCGTCTGCTTGTGGCGGGCCGGGCGCCTGCAGGCTGACCTCGGTCGTCAGGTGAACTGTGTTTCCTCCGACACATTGGTGCGGCTGGCTTCCGGGTTTAGCGGGCGGGTGTTAAGAAGCGGGGTTTGGCGGGTCATGTTTCGGAGGACACATGACTCGACCTTCGCCTCTAGAGCAGCGATGAGACGACATCGAAAAGGGGGGTAAAATACACCCCAAAAATACATGTGCATTTTTATTGAATAATACGAACCATATTCAACTATATCCTCCTCGTTTGTGGTCACTGGGTGGCAGAGCTGCTGGGTTTTCTCAGGACTCGTAGTAGTATAATGAACCACGCAGTTTTATGTCCAAGCAGCACACACACGGTCACTCACTTATAGGGGCACCAGTAATCATTGCATTTAGCTAGCCGACCCACCTCATTTACATTTTCCGGGGCATTTTTCATCATAAGCGTATTCTGTCATCAGTATTTTGGAAGGTAGATTGAGGGTTAGCATCGTTAGTGTTGTAGAGAAGGCCAGGGCCCGGCTCAGTGGAACACCAGGAACATTATAGAACCCAGGAGTGTGTGTGTGTGTGCGTGTGTGCGTGCGTGCATGCCTCCGTGTGTGTGTGTTGGACCCAGGCAGGCTGCACCAGAAGCATTCAGGAACAGGAGGAGGAGGCACCCATGCTAATGTTTTAGCCCCAAAATGAGTTCCATTCCCTGGCAAGTGGTGCTCAGAGTCAGGGGTGTAATACTCATATGGAGCAGTTTATGAGAATTAGGAGGTTTTATTTAGTCCACAGGGTCTAAACCCAGGACTAGACCAACTCTCTCCTGCCCTCCTTCTCTCTCTCTCTCTCTCTCTCTCTCGTTATTTCTCTCAGTTATTCTCGTTCTTCGTTATTCTCTCTTTCTCGGTCTCGTTACTTCTTTCTCTGCTCATTGGTTCTCTCTCCCGTTATCTCTCTCTTCTCGTTGTTTCTCTTCTCTCTCTTCGTTATTGCTCTTTCTCTGTTTCTCTTTCTCTTCTGGTTATTCTCTTCTCTCTTGTTATTTCTTCGTTCTCGTATTTCTCTCTCGTATCGTTTCTCTCTGCGTTATTCATTTCTACTCTCTCTGTTGTCTCCTGCTTCTCTCTGGTCGTTATTCTTCGTTTGCTCTTTCTCTCTCTCTTTTCTCTCTCGTTATTCCTCTTCTCTCTTTTTCTCTCTCTCTCTCTCTCTTTCTCTCTCTTCTCTCTTCTCTCTTTCTCTCTCTCTTTTCTTCTCTCTTTCTCTCTCTCTCCTCTTTCCTTCTCTCTCTCTCTTTCTTCTCTCTCTCTCTGCTTCTCTCTCTCTCTTATTCTCTCTCTCTCTCGTTTTCCTTTCTTCTCTTTTCTCTTTCTCCTCTCTCTCCTTTCTCCTCTCTTCTCTCTGTTATTCTCTCTCTCTCTCGTTATTCTCTTCTCTCTCTCGTTGTTCTCTCTCGTTATTCTCTCTCGTTATCTCTCGTTTCTCTCTCTCGTTGTTTCTCTTTATTCTCTTCGTTACGCTTTCTCTCGTATTCTCTTTGCTCCTTCTCGTTTCTCTCTCGTTATTCTCTTTCTCTCTGTTATTCCTCGTCTCTCTCTCTTTCGTTTTTCTCTCTCTCTTCTCTTCTGTTATTCTTCTCTTCTCTTCTCGTTATTCTCTCTTCTTTCGTTATTCTCTTTCTCTCTCTCGTTATTCTCTCTTTCTCTCTCTCGTTATTCTCTTTCTCTTCTCTCGGTTGTTCTCTTTCTCTCTCTCGTTTATTCTCTTCGTTATTCTCTTTCTCTCTCTCGTTATTGCTCTTCTATCCTCTTATTCTCTCCTCGTTATTCTCTTCTCTCGTTCTGTTATTCTCTCTCTTTCTCTCTCTCTGTTTCTCTTCTCTCTCTACGGTTATCTTCTCTCTCGATATTCTGTCTCTCGTTTATTCTCTTTCTCGTTATTCTCTCTCGTTGTTCTTTTCTCGTTATCTTCTTCGGTTATTCTTCTCTTTGTTCTCTTCTCTCTGTCGTTGTCTCTCTCGCTCGTTGTTCTCCTCTTCTCTTCTCTCGTTGTTTCTTTCTCGTTGTTCTCTTTCTCTCTCTCGTTTGTCTCTCTTCTCTCTTCTCTCTCTCTCTCGTTATTCTCTCTCTCGTTATTCTCTCTCGTTATTCTCTTTTCGATATTTTCTCTCTCGTTTATCTTCTTTCTCTCTCTCGTTATTCTCCTCGTTATTCACTTTTCTCTCCGTCTCGTTGTTCTCTCTCTCTCTCGATGTTCTCTCTCGTTATTCTCTTTCTCTCGTCTCGTTATTCCTCTTCGTTATTCTCTTTCTCTCTCTCTCTCGTTATTCTCTCTCTGATATTCTCTCTCTCTCTCGTTTATTGCTCTCTCGGTTATTCCTCTCTCTCTCGTTATTCTTCTCGTTATTCTTTTTCTCTCTCTCTCTCGTTATTCTCTCTCATTATTATTTTTCTCTCTCTCTCGTTATTCTCTCTCTCGATATTCTTCCTCTCTCTCTCGTTATTCTCTCTCGTTATTCTCTTTCTCTCTCTCGTTATTATCTCGATATTCTCTCTTTCTCTCGTTATTCTCTCGATATTCTCTCTCTCTCGTTATTCTCTCGATATTCTCTCTGTCCTCTCGTTATTCTCTTTCTCTCTCGTTATCTCTCTCTCTGTCTCTCTCCCTGCCTATTCAAGTTTTATTTCTTTTCCTGCTATTGGACAAACATGATGTAGGGACTGTGGTGTGGAGTAGTGGTAGACTGTGGTGTGCCCAGGCGGTAGGCCTCTCTCTGTGTCAGTCTCTTCTCTACTGGCTTTGACTAGCACCAGGCCTGTAATAGTGAGCACTACCACACAGATACACCTGCAGACATGGACAGACAGCCCGTCCAGGCCTTCTCTGTGTCAGTCTCTTCTCTAAGGGTAATGACTGGCAAAGGCCTGCTGTAATAGTGAGCACTACCACCTGTGGCAGGTGGGCTGTGTAGCAAAGACTAAAGTTACTCCCGGCTCGTATCAAAAATGTTCAACTCCATTTGGACTCCAAAGTCCAAATGGACTGTATGAGGTGTAACGATTTACTGTGGTAAACAAAAACCCTGTTTCTGTGTTCTAGTATCTGTCTGTTTGTGGAGTTTCTGTGTTCTTGTGTCTCTAAGTACTGTTCATACTGTGGGTTTGCATCTGTCTGTGTGTGAGAGAGGCAGGCGGTGAGTGCATGTCAATCAAAATGTATTTATAAAGCCCTTTTTACATCAGCAGATGTCACAAAGTGCTGTACAGAAACCCAGCCTAAACCCAAACAGCAAGCAATGCAGATGTAGAAGCACGGGTGGCTATGTGTGTGTATTTCCTCCCTCTTTTTCCCAGAAGGAAAAGTCTCATGTTCTCTCCTTAACTCGTCCTGCAGAAGGTCAATTGCAACCAGTTGGCTGCCAGGCTGGTCCAAAGTAAACATTTAGAGAGAGGGGAGCGAGAGGAGGGAGGGGGGGGGGGGGGGGGCTGTACAGGCAGGTATCCGAAGCCCTGTGGGCTGCTTTTGATCAGCTCAATGCTGATTTCCCCCTTTCCTTTGACCTAACTACCTCCTCTCTCTTTCTACCTCTCACTTTCACTCTTCCTCTACTGCTCCTCTCCCCCTTCCTCCTTCATGCTAGATGGTTGGTGGGCCTTGTTCCCCTCAGGATGAGGAGCTGCCAGGGCGCGCACACACACACACACACACACCACACACACACACACACACACACACAACACACACAACAACACACACACAGTCTCTCAGGGATCCGAGCGGCTGCAGCTCTGTCCTGTCTGTGAGATGGTCCGTCTCCTGGGCTACAGTCTCCAGGGAAACCGTCTACACGTCAGGCCCGGCTGTAGTCCGGTTAGTTTAATAGAGCTGGGGGATCACAGACAAGCACAACTCTCTGGCCCAGTGTGCGTGTGTGCGTGTGCGTGTGTGCGTGTGCGTGTGTGTGTGTGAGAGAGCCCGCCCAGCATCTGATATGTATACACTTTAAACATAAAACCACAGAGACATCCCCCCCCTAAATGTATAAGCTATACTCTGTCCGGGGTATGGTTCTCATTTGCGCTGCGCCTTCTAGATTTATGCAGGTCGAATCTGTGGCCCGTTCGTGTTGGAAAGGTGTGTGTGTGTGTATGTTGCGCGTGTGTGTGTCCTAGACAGGTCTGTTGGTTATTTGCTGTGAAGTGTCACGCATGGTGTAGCTTGGTCAAAGGAGAGGGACAATACACACACACACACACACACACACACACACACACACACACACACACACACACACACACCCTTGAGCCTGATGGCAAGCGACTGGTTCAACTGGAGCTGGGGGAGCATTATGCAGAGCTCAATAAGCCCACATTAATCATACTCCCATCAGTCTCCATGCCTATCAGCAGGAAAAGCTCGTTAGTTAACCTCATTAGCATAATGTATTCAGGCCGAGCTTACTTTACACACAGGGCCACACTCCAAGACCCTTTTGAGCTGGAAAGTGGAATGATACTTTTTCCGTTGAGCACATACCATGAATAAGACACTGAAAAACGTCACGTATCGCAAATAAATTAGTAATGCAGAAATACAACAAACAAAAAAATCAAAAGAGGATTTGATATTGTAGCCTTTTCCTGAAACACCAATACCGTCTCATCTGGACCACAGTCCTTTACAGTTTTCAATGTTCCTGCTCAAGCTCGAGAATCCTTACCAAGTCATGAGAAAACTTGAAAGGAAAATGATTGAGGGTTTTGAGGCCTTTCTTTTCTGCGGGACTTGAGGGGTGGGGGCCTGACCGGGGGTATGGAGGGGCAGAGGGTTCGTGAGGCAAAGGGGGTCTGGCCTGCTCTCTTTTTGTCTGGGAGGGAAAGTGAAAGCACGCAGAGAGACAGAGAGGACCGTGCCTCCAGGCAGCCACTCTTGCTACAGGTGCTTATCGTTTACTCTGTGACTCATCCTTGTTTTGTTTTGGAGGCGTCACCTTCTCTAATGGCATATTCTACCTCCAGCAGTACCTCTGGACAACCAGGGTGTGGGATGTTAGACGTCCTATAGAAAGAAGTGGTCTCACACCATCGTAAAGAGAGTCTTGCGGCATCTATCTATGCTTGCTTGTCTGTATTGAGATGTAACACTCTTGAGTATTCAAATCCCTCACGTACACTCTCTCTCCCTCCCTTTCTCTCTCTCGCACACAGACGCCACACACACACACGCACAACACATACTCTCTCTCTCACACACATTTGCATACATACGGAGCGCGGTGTGTTGTCTTAGTGTCGGGTGGTAGGGCAGCAGGCTGGTCGTTGGGCCTGTAAATCAGCCTCTTCCTGATGGAACTCTGATGGACAGGAAGCTAATGTGTCCCTGGTTGATCATTACAGCCAACCTCCCAGATCGCCTCCCTCCCTGCCTGCTGCAGATCCATCCTGGCTGCTCCCCTCATCTACACACAACACACACACACACACACACACACACACACACACACACACACACACACACACACACACACACACACACACACACACACACACACACACACACACACGCACACACACACACACACACACACAAGGGACCGGATGGAACACACCCACACACACACACACACACAGGGACGGATGGACACCATAGGGACGGACGGATGGACACACACACACACACACAGGGATGGGATGGACACACACACACACACGGGACGGACGGATGGACACACACACACACACACACGGAGTGAGCCATCCCAGGCAGCTGCCTGCTGGAGACCAGAGAGACAGTAACAGAGACACACATGTTGAACATAAACTGGCTGAGCTGTGTCAAGAGTTCATCGGCAACATCTGTCATAGCAGAGCAGGCACCCAAACGGCTATATCCACCCTCACACCATCACCACTTTCCTCTCTCTTTCTCTCTCGCCCTCTATAGCCACCCTCACACACCACCTACACTTTCCTCTCTCTTTCTCTCTCACTCTCTATAGCCACTCTCACCCCATCACCACTTTCCTCTCTCTTCCTCTCTCACCCTCTATATCCACCCTCACACCACCGCCACTTTCGCCTCCCTTAATCTCCCCCTCTCTCACCCCGAACTCCCCCTCCCACTCCCCTCTCTAAATCCTCCGATCAAAGAACCTACGGTAGAGACCCTACAGGCTCCTTCACACTACTGTCATCACCAATCAATCACTACCCTCTGTGATAACCTTCTTCATCTGCCCTTCTTCACATCCACTGCAGTCAGGTAGCAGTTCTGCTGTCACAAGCAGCATTCAGATGCAGATGTCTTAATAGTCACATGTGTAGGGTTGCAGGTGTGATTTCAGAGGACACTGAAAATCTTAGGCTGCGAACTCCAACATGCAGGACTAGTGAAATAAAATAATGAAAATGGTAATATTTTTTTTTTTGAAAAATCGCTGTATACATCATAATAACTGTGGCAGTGATGAATACATAAATGTCTATTGGGGTGGAGGCAGAGTAAAGACTGTTGAGGAGGTGGGGTGGAATGAACATAGGGGGAGCATCATTGGACAGGTTTTCTCTCAGTCCCATGTAGGGCTGGGCGATATGGCCAAAATATTATATCACCGTATTATTTTTTATTTTTTAAATGGACGGGATGACAGGGTTTGACGGTATTTTTAGTTTTGGATTTGTTAAAGTTGTACATTTGCTTTATGAGAAATGATTGATCCTTGGGTGCTTTATGAGTAGTGAGTGATCCTAGAGGTGCCAACACATACATTCTAAGTGACTTCAATGAGTCTTTCTCCATTCTGTTTTATACTGTTCAATTTCAACTTCAACCAAAACAAATTTCAGCACTTTTATCATTTCTGCATTTCCTGCACTCAATTGCAGTGGTGAAAAAAGTACCCAGTTGTCAGACTTGAGTAAAAGTAAAGATAAGTTAACAGAAAATTACTCAAATAAAAGTGAAAGTCACACTACTTGAATAAAAGTCTAAAAGTATTTGGTTTTAAATATACTTAAGTATCAAAAGTAAAAGTATAAATAATTCCTTATATTAAGCAAACCAGATGGCACCATTTCCTTGTTTTTTTTATTGACGTATAGCCAGGGGCACTCTCCAACACAGACATCATTTGCAAACAAAGCATTTGTGTTTAGTGAGTACTCAGATCAGAGGCAGTAGATGACCAGAGATGTTCTCTTGACAAGTGTGTGAATTGGACCATTTTCCTGTCCTGATAAGCATTCAAAATGTAAATAGTACTTTTAGGTGTCAGGGAAAATGAATGGGGTAAAAAGTACAGTATTTTCTTTAGGAAGGTAGTGATGTAAAAGTTATCAAAAATCAAAAATAGTAAAGTACAGATACCAAAAAATACTTAAATAGTATTTGAAAGTATTTTTATTTAAGTACTTTACACCACTGCTCAATTGAGATCATTTTCACACTGCCACATAGGGCTGCACGATATTGGCAAATAATCTAGGACTTATTTTTAACCAAATGTTGCAATTGCGATTTGACTTGCGAATTAGAGCAAAACTGTTGGAATCATGAAAATAGAATAACTATTATTATTTTTATTTTTTTTATTTCACCTTTATTTAACCAGGTAGGCTAGTTGAGAACAAGTTCTCATTTGCAACTGCGACCTGGCCAAGATAAAGCATAGCAGTGTGAACAGACGGAGCAACTGCCAAAGGGGGCGGAAGGTTTTGGCAACTCTACTGCAGAGTGATCAGCCCCGCAAAGTTTGTCATACTTTTCCAGGTATGCCCAAACAGTTCGAACTTTCTAATTTTAAAAATTAATCTCTTCCAAAAATAAGTCTCTCACTGTTTGCCGGCGCTGCTACCACCTGGAGCCCGCCTCAGCTCCCAGCTGATGCCCTGGACACGTCATCTGTGATTGATACGCTTTCCCCATCTAAAGCTTCAGAGTTTGTTTTCTGTGTATGGTGGACCTAGACACATGGATCTGCCTTTCAACACGCCCGGCAGTCCGCTACAATCCAAAGCGTTGGATGCCGCTCGAATCTCACAGCAAGATCATCAGAGAAACCACCCGTACAACCCTTAAATCCGGTAACATGGGCACGCTATATTAGAGACATTTCTGACCCATGTACTCTGCCCCGCAAATACACCTCTGCTGTCTTCAATCAAGCTCAGCGGTCACGTGCTCATTGTGCTGTATCCCCACACGGGTCGCGGTCAAACGACCACCCCTCATCACTGTCAACGCTCCTAAAACACTTCTGCGAGCAGGCCTTTCTAATCGACCTGGCCCGGGTACCCTGGAAAGGATATTGACCTCATTCGTCAGTTGAGGATGCCTGGTCATTCTTTAAAGTTACTTCCTTACCAATATTAGAAAAAGCGCTCCGTTCAAAAATTGCAGAACCAAGAACAGATATAGCCCTTGGTTCACTCCAGACCTGCTGCCCTCGAGAGCCAAAACATCTTTGGCGAACTGCAATAGCATCGAAGAGCCCCCGCGATTATGCAACTGTTCGGGGAAGTCAGGAAACCAATACCCGCAGTCAGGTCAGGAAAGCAAAAGCCAGCTTTTCAGCAGAAATTTTGCATCCTGTAGCTCTAACACTCCAAAAAGTTCTGGGATCTGTAAAGTCCATGGAAAACAAGAGCATTCAAAACCTCTCCTTCAAGTCCAGCCAGGCCACGTCGCACAGACTGAGTGCTAGGGTATAC